>NC_057798.1:713061787-713155925 GCF_018294505.1 Triticum aestivum | reverse complement strand
TAGAGTCGAAGAGAGGATCAAGTACGGGTGGGTGCGAGATCGATGAAGAGAGCCATCGAAATTGCGTGTGTGTGTGCAAGTCAAAGATATAGGGCGACTGGCCTACCGGAACGTTAGAGGGCACATGTCAAGTTTGTGTGTGGCAGGGAGACATGACTAGAGCGCTTGATGTATCAGTGTGTGTGGGAGGGAGGGGGTGGGGGGAGGGGTAGGCAGAGGCCTAACTATAGAGGTAGAACGACTCGTATATGTGTTGAGAAGGAGAGACCCAGCTATGTCATGAGGGAGATCGGTCGACATCCATACATAACTGAAGGACGGGAAATATGATGGGACAGAGAGAGAGGGAGGGAGGGAGAGGGAGGGAGAGGGGTAGAGTGCTGGATGGGTGATGGAGTTGCTTCTCAGAGATGTTGGGAGAGGCCTACTAGACAAACTGAGGGTGGAGCTGCAATGTTATCAATAAGAGTGGGGATGTGTTTCTGTGTGTGCCTGTGCGTGATAGATCTGTCGGGACGCATCCATGGATGATGAAGGGGAACCATGTGTTTGGTAAGCAAACCTAACTAGATCGGTAGATCAATTGTTGTTTGTCGGAGGAAGGGAGAGACACAACTAATGAGGTAGATCGATCGACGTGTGGGTAAAAATGAGTTATAAGGACCTAGCTGGCTATATGTATATATAGCGAGAGATCGGTCGGTGTACGTCCATTTGTTAGAGGCTAATAAGGCCCAGCGAGACGGATAGACAGAGAGAATGGAGCTAGGAGGTGGTGCGAGAGGCCCAACTACTAGCTGGATAGGGGGAGGAGTGTGCGGTTGTGAGATCGATTAAAAGAGGGGTGAGAGTTTACACATGTGTCTGACCATATGAGAGACACGAGGCAAGGACACATAAAGGAGGAGATTGAAGCTGTGTGTGTATGCTGTAGGCAGGCATCGCTGGAGAGGTTTATCGATCGGTGTGTGTCGGAAAGGAGTTGTGGAGACTCTGGGAGAACAACCTAATGGAAAAAATGAATGTGCCCGGTGGATAGAATGCCGAGGGAGGGGGAGGGCGAGGAGGGCGTGTGCATGCACGAGAGAAACTTAGTGGTAGCTACAAAGGTTAGAGGACTGTGTGGGTGTAAGAGACTAACAAAGATCATAATTTGATATGAAAGCGGATTCATATATTTCTCATAGTGTTTTAAACATTGCATGCATGAATATAGCGGTGATACACGTGCTGTGCACATGTTATACCATAATGTGATAATGCATGGCGTTTGCAACTCGCAGCTAAATGCCGAACAATCTAAACCATACTATACATCAAACAATCTCACATTTTATTTGAATTTGTGATAATGTGCGGTGCTTGCAGCTTACAACTAAATATCGAGCAATCTAAACAATACTATATGTCGAACACTCTCACATTTTATTTGAATTTGTGGTAATGTGTGGTGTTTGCAAGTCACATCTAAATACTTGTAGGCGTAGGGGGCGGGGCACCATACATAATGTGATAAACACATTATACATATGAGACATGGTTTAAATGTAATGTGATTTGAAATCAAAATAAAGTGGATTCAAAAAATCTAGTTCGAGTTCATATAGTACACATAGTTCATATGTAACTCGATACTGATCATGTGGTGTGCTGTGAAGATAATACACAAATGATGGTTTAACTTGACAATAATGATGATTGTAGATCTTATTAAAACAGAGAAACGAATTCAAATGCTTTGACTTCACAACAATCATTACTGTAGATCTTATTCAAATTTTCATATTGAAGCGGTAGTATATACGTTTGGAATGCACTAAAACGTTCATTTGAGTAGTAGGTTGCATGCATTATACACGTAGCAAAATATTTTAATTGAACATAACATGAATTCAAAGTTTTGAATGACATTTGTAGTGCGCATTGATTTGGTACAGTACACGTTAAGCTTGTCCGGAAATTTCAACCCGCGCCTTGTTAGCCCGAAATATTTAAGATATATCTTTGTCTCGTTGTGCTCCTACAACTCCCTCCATCTCAACCCGTGCCTTGCTATTCCGAAATTACAAGGTGCGCGAAACTCCCACCTCCTGTGAAATCCCGACACGTGAAATGCCCGTGGTACCCCTGAACCAAAAGAACCGCCTCAAATTGGTGGGGGGGGGGTACTTTCGTAACTTACCCCACATTTTGGACAAGCGCGTATCTAAGCCATGGTTCCCCACTGCCATCCCATCCGCCCACCCATTCGTACACCGAGGCCGCAAAAACCCGCGACGAAACCACACACCCTGCTCCGTCCGCCACCTAGCCGGAGCTTCTTCCCCGACGACGTCGTCCACAACAACACCTCGACGTCCCTCATCCATCGTACTGGATGAGGATCCTTCGTCGATCTCATCGTCCCGCCAGTTCAGCCGCCCCGACGTTCCCCTCGTCTTTTGTGCCACCTCCATTCCACACCACCGTCTTCACCTGCACCACCAGAAGAGCAACATCATCACCGTTTCCTCGGATGAAGCCGCGACCTAATCGGCGCCACCAAACAGGGTGTACACTAATCGCCGCATTTTCTTCTTGATTCGATCTCACGGTTCTGCCGGCGCTCGGTCCCGAGCCGACACGGCCCGGCTCCATCCACGGCGGCGTCGCCGGCCACTTCCTCCACGGCGTCGCTCCCTCAGCGGCGACGTCCACATCAGTAGGAGTTGTTGCTGCTTTAGCTCTCGCTCGCGCTGCTGCTCTGCTCTTGCTCTCGGTCCCCTGCCTGGTCTGCTCTTGCTATTGCTCTTGCTCGTGCTGCTGCTCTCGCTCTTGCTCTTGCTTGCGATGCTGCTCCGATTTGGCTACACTTGAGTCGACTGAATCAACTTTTGGGTCAGTCGATTTCCAAGGGGTGGGCTCGCCGGGGTGAAGGAAGAACCAGCCGCAGCGGGGAGGGGGGCTCGCCGGAGAGGTACCACACTATCTATCTTACGGTACAGGATGGGGGCGGTGGTCGTCGGCGGTGGCGGGGCGTTGGCGGGGCGGTGGCGTGGGGATCGCTGGAGAAAAAGCTCGGCACGGGGGGCCTAGAGGGATGGCCGGGGCGGCGGCAGACCGGCGGTGGGGAGTGTTTTTGGGGCGGGCGGGGCGGCGCACCATGGGCCGCGGGCGGCGGGGGGCTGCTGTTTGGCCGGTGGTGGCTGGCGGCTCAGGGGGGGTGGAGGTTGAAGATGAACCACAAGCCCTTGATTTCGTATCCAACGGCTGCAAAATAGACTCACCAGAGATGAAAAAGTCAGTCGACCAACGTGTAGCCTCACCTTGCTAGTGCATTCAGTTTTGACAGCAAAATTCAGTTTCGACAGCAAAATTCAGTTTGGACAGTTAGGTTCAGTTTCGACAGTTAAGTTCAGTTTCGACAGTTAAGTTCAGAGATGAGCGGCTGATGTATTTTACATCTAGCACTTTGTGGTTATGTATTTTACGTCCTGTATTGGAGATGCTATTAGAATTCCACTCAGGTTAATGTTGTTCGTTGTCTCTCTTGTCCTGCTTCAGCCTCAGCGTCGTACAACTCACCAGAGCTGCTCCAACAACGAAACCCTCCATCACAGCGGAGCAGTACCTCGGGCTCCATTGCCAGACGCCTAAGATCTTCTTCCCCTCCTCCGACAGCAAAGTCAGCCGGAGCATCCTCACCGGCCAACCGAATCATGCTGAGATCGACATGGCTTCGCCAAAGAGGTTGTACACTTGTTGCATCTATTTTTTACTCTACATGTTATATATATTGTCCACTAAGCACACATATTTGTTCCTTTAGTGTCTCCTTGAAAGAAAAAACGTAGGAATTTTAATTTTCACTTGCCCTCCTTTTCAAATTCCTATTCATAAAGCACAAGACTAAGAGATAGTAGCATAATAGCATTATAACCGTACATTTTCTTGTTGTTTGACTTAATCTCACCATGCTTCTTTGCATCCTGTGATCTTCCAATTGTTGTGAATCATACACCCAGATTGGTAGAAATCCTGTTTTTTTAATTCTCTATTTTGCACGTGCATTCCTATCCTATTCCTGTCTATTTCCTATCCCTGCGTTGTTGGAATCCTCCAATTCAAACGAGCCCTTACAGAATTACTTCTCTTACAGATAGTTGTCAAAGAAAACCTTGCATGGTTTGTCCCGGTCCTACCGCGCCATCGTCCACCCCAGCTCAGCTGCTCCAACGACATAAGGGTCCAGCAGAGCGGGGATCCGGTCTCCAGACTGTCTTTCGCCGCCTCAGATCTTCTTCGCCGCCGCTGGCAGCCATGAAAACTGCATTACCATCATCAACCGAGCAGATGACCTCGATGACTACACGGGTCCGCAAGAGAGGTCGCACTCTTTCGTGTCTGCTTACGTTATGCATCGCTTAATATTACATGCTACTTTATCATCCTGTTCACCGATTAGACTCTGAGTCATCTCCAAACTAATGGTCAAACTTGAGTTTTTAAATGGTTGTGGGGTACATATCGGGGCCTCTATCAATAGTATCTATCTACTATCTGGTTAATCTCCGGTGTCTACTATGAGTTTCATATTAGGTGGGAAACAAACAGTAAAGAAGCCATTATCTGTATTTATTAACTGAAGCCATCATTTGCCTGCTATTATTTGTTTTGGGTCTATCCACAGGTTGCTACCATCACTCTGGATTTCTGTATGCACTCCTTACATAATCTCACTATGTTTTATTCCTATGCATGACAGTTATTGTAAACAATGGAACTGAACATGTAGAGCAAAAGAGACGAGCCTTGCGTGGCAATATAATTTCATGCAGACGTCGCTCCATGGTAGGCGCAAAGGCAGCCCCCCTCCATGCATTTTGGATTGTAATCGAGAGGAAGATATCTGTTCTGAGGGGGATTCAGAAGGAGAAGATAACTCCTATTTACCCCCTGAGGTCTTCGCTCTAACTTGGCATGCTGATCTTGGTTATATCATGCATATGGTGTCTTGCATTGCTTACTTTATACATCAAATATGTCATCTGCTTAGTTTAGACATCCTTTGTGCGAATGCCATCTGTTTAGTTTATTCATCGTTTATGTGAATTATGCAACGCCACCTTGTTTAGCCAGGCATCATATACGTGAATTTTGCAATGCCATCCTGCTTAGCCAGTCATCTTATATGTAAATTATATCAGGCCATCTTTTTTTTCGTTATATATTACATTCGTCAACAATGTTAGTACATTCAACTGCTCTTCGTGTGCATCAGCCATTTGACACGGTGATGGCAAATTCTGGAGTGAAAACAAGGTCTTCTGAGCAGACTATGCTATTTGACGAAGCGCATATCTCACTGGTTACAGATAGCTCCTCAGAGGAGGATTCAGAGACAGATGACCAATCCTACCCCCCCCCCCCGTGTATGCTCTAACTTGGCAGGGTTATGTTTCTCATATCGTGCGTATGGTGTCTCGCATTGCTATGCCATTTGATTAGTTTAGACATGCTTTGTGTGAATGCCACCTGTTCAGTGTCTAAATACCATATATGTGAATTATGCATTGCCATCTTGTTGCAAGACATTATATATGTGAATTATACAATGCTATCTTGTTGCAAAGGCATTATATATCTGAATTATGCAATGCCATGCTGTTTAGCCAATCATCATGTATGTGAATTATATCATGCTATCATTTTTCTGTATTACGTGTTCCATTTGTCGACAACGTTTGTATATTCAACTAATCTTCCTGTGCATCAGCCATTTGAAGCGGTGATGGAAGTATCTGGAGTGAAAAAAGGTATTTAGAGCAGACAATGCTACCTGCTGAAGCAGACATCTTGCTGGCTACAGAGAGCTCCTCAGAGGAGGATTCACAGACTGATGACCAGTCCTATTTCCCCCCTGAGGTCTATGCTCAAACTTGGCAGGGTTATATTACCCATGTCATGCATGTTGTCTTGCATTGCTTAGTTTTTACATCATATATAGATTACCATCTGCTTACTTGCTTACTATATAAATCATATATTTGAATTATATCATGCCATCATGTTTATATAGTACATACACATCATCTATCTGAATTATGGCATGGCAACCCATTTAATAAAGACATCATATAGTTATATCATCTCATCCTGTTTAGTGTTTACAGTCATCATATTTACAATTATGGCATTGTATCCATGAATGTATGTGAATTATGGCATGCCAACCTATTTAATAAACACATTATATAGTTATGTCATGTCATCCTGTTTACATAGTCTCATATTTTGAACTATGTCTTTCCATCTTTTTTAGTTAGCCATCATAATGTGAAATTGTGTCATGCTATCCTGTTTTGTTAGCCATCATATATGTGAAATTATGTCATGCTATCCTGTTTGGTTAGACAACATAAATATGAATTATTTCATGCCCTCTTTTATTCCCCACTATCCATTGCACCTGTTTATCATACAATGTCTATACTTTCAATTACTTTTCTTGTTTATCAGCCATTTGAATTGGAGAGTGTGATGGCAGTATCTAAGGGAGTAACAGCACGGTCTTCAGAAAAGATAGTGCCACCAGTTGATGCAGATAGAACCACGGTTGTACTTGCCCAAGGACCAGATCCACCACACATAACCCAGACTCTCACAGATTGTACCCCTACCCAGTTGGACAAGGAACCAGCTACACCCCTTTTAACCCCAACCCCGGCAGATAGTAACCCAATTCCAGTTGACAAAGCACCGTCTCCACCACAGAGCACCCAAACACGAGCGGTTAGTAAGGGAACTGCAGTGCCCAAAGCACGAGGACCACCTCTCGAATCCCAACTCAACGCTTAAAGGAGAAGAAGATTTGTTCTCAGGTCAGGTTCTATAGCTATGGTTCATACTCCTTTGCTCTTGCATTACTGTATTTACTCATACCAACTATTTTGAAATTTGAAGGATGGAATTGAAACTCCAATGGCGCAACTGGTATGTTTTAAACCTGTTTCTTTAACTGGTTTGCTGTTGTAACCTGCTCTATGTTGATTTTAGTTTCAATTGAATAAACAGTTCTGTTCTCATGTCATGCACATTACAAGTGTTGTTGTTGCTCTATAGTTACCCACACTTATATTCTGTCTATTCTGCTTTGTCTTGAACGAATATTATTTGAACTGTGTCTCTATCTTGATTTGGCAACAAAAACTAGAATGATATAGACCATAAAGTGACCATGGCACATAGATATATGTTTGTTTCATGCTGTTATCATGTCCACTTTACTATTGAACTCATTTACCAAATGAGTTTCATATACAACATGGTAAACATGTGATGTGTCTGCTTGTTTCTCTTTTAGAATGCAGACAAAATATTGGAGAACAGTACGGCGTTATCCAATGGCAAAGGAAGTAATGCAGATAAGGTTCAAGATAGTGAGACATCCCTGTTGGTCTCCAAGAAAGATGATAAAAACTATCTTGACGATAGTGAGGGAACCCAAAAGTCCTGTCTTGATGTAGTGTTCGAGTTATTGGCCACTACTGCTGGCACAAGCTCTTCGAACTCGCCACCTGAATCAGTTCGTCTTCTTGAGTCTCAACTTCAAGTTGAAAGACATTGATCACATGTGCTGCGACAGGAAGCTGAAGCACTGAGGAAGTCCCTGCAGAATTCAGATGCATATTTTCTGGTGCAACAGCAAGCGCTGGAGGATTTAAGCACCAAACAAGAGAAAGTTAATAATCTTGCTAAGCATCTTGCCAGCATTATGGGTACCCAGGATATTGTTTCTTGAGATCTTCTAAAGTGGTTTCTGTTCTGGATTTGTTTTGCTGTGGCGTTTATTTGCGCTGGTCGCTAACTTTGACAACCAGTGTATATGATATGCTGCTTTCTTCCCTATATTTGCACTGGTGGCGAACTTTGATGCCCAGTGGATGTAATATGTGTAACAGCCGTGATAGCCTAGCATAAGTTGCTTGCTTATTTATTTCCTTGTTGTCTTGTTTATTTGTTTGCTTTTAGTCAGTGTAGTTCTTTTTAAAACTAGGCCATAATAACCATGGGCTAATATTTACTGTAGTGACACTGGGCCTCCTACGGGCCGTAGAAACAGTGGGCCTTCTACGGCCCGTAGAAATAGTGGGCATTCTACGGGCCGTAGAAACAATGATCCTTCTATGGGCCGTAGAAACAATGGGCCTTCTACGGGCCGTAGAAACAATGGGCCTTATACAGGCCATATGACCATAACGGGCCATCGTTAATAGGCCATATTTGATGACGCTATGAAAACGGCCCAACGTATTTACGGGCCACAAACGGGCCGATGTAACCACGAGCTGAATTTGGCCCACAATCAGAAAATGATAGTAACGGGCCGTAAGTAAATGAATGTTGGAAATGAGACCAAGAATAAATTGGGCTCTGAGAAGGCCGAAAGATAACATTTGCTGGAAATGGCCCAACTGGATAACGGGCCCTTAATGGGTATAAAGTGATATACTGTTCATTACGGGCCAGTTTCACCACGGGCCGTTAGTGGGTGTAAAGTGATACATTTTTCATTGCGGGCCAGTTTCACCACGGGCTGTTAATAGGCCAAGAGTTACATAGGGCCTCATATGGGCCGAAAGACGTCATGGGCCATACATGGGCCAGAAGTGAAAACGGGCTGGAATCATATTGAATGGCCCAGATGACGCTACTGGGCCTAATTCGGATAGGGCGTAACGGGCCTTGGGTTAGCGGGCTGTAAATGGGCTATATGCGAGCAGGCCGTTAACAGGCTTTCCATGGGCCGGCCCGCCACCTTTTGACCAAGTCAAACGGGCCGGCCTTTTCACAGGAATGGGCCTCTGTTGGGCCATGCCACGTGTCGACGTATCATAGGCGCCTTCTATCCAGTGAGTGGATGACATCTGTCCCAACGGTGAGCTGACACGTGTTTCCTCCAGCCAATGATGATTTTACACGTGGAAAATCCCCATTGGTTGGGGCTGTTAACGGGTTATCGGATCCAAAACACGACCCGATAGCTTAACAGCGTTCCGTTACGGTGGATGCCACGTGTCGGTCACCCTTGACGAAAGCAGTTCTGTGACGCGCGATTTATCGTCATGGAAGTGGACACTTCCGTGATGATAATTTTGGTAATGTCATCGAACACTTCTACGACAGCACAGGTATGACTATCTTGATTCTGTCATAAATTTGTCATGGATGTACATGCATGACAAAAAACGCGACCTACTGTGACAAACACGTATCATCACGGAAGTATATTTTTTTTGTAGTGAACAGTCGAAGCTTTAGCATGATCCTTTATCCTAACAGGGAAAGGAGGTTTTTCAACATAAGCAGTAGGAACAATAGGATCACTATAGGTAATAGTCTTTTCTTCAACTGTAATAGGTGCAACTACTTTGACTTCAACAGGAGGATTATATTTAAACCACTTCTCTTTAGGGAGATCAACGTGAGTAGAAAAAGATTCACAAAAGGAAGCTACTATCTCAGAGTCAAGTCCATACTTAGCGCTAAATCCACGAAAAACATTGGTATCCTTAAAAGATTTAACACAATCAAACTTAGGTGTCATACCTGACTCCTTACCATCGTCGGAACCCCAATATGTAGAGTTGCGTTTAGTTCTTTCCAATAAGTCCCATTTGAAATCAATAGTCTTCAGCTTATAAGAACCAGCACATGAAGTATCGAGCAGGTTGCGATTATCAAGAGAAAGCCGAGCATAAAAATTGTGAATAATCATTTCCCGAGAGAGCTCATGATTGGGGCATGAATATAACATTGACTTAAGCCTCCCCCAATCTTGAGCGATGATTTCTCCTTCGCGAGGCCATAAATTATATATGTAATTACGATCACGATGAACAAGATGCATAGGATAGAACTTCTGGTGAAATTCCAACTTCAATCGCTTATAATTCCAAGATCTCGTATCATCACATAGCCTATACCATGTCAATGCACTTCCCTTCAAAGATAAAGGGAAGAACTTCCTTTTGACAACATCATCGGGAATACCTGCAAGCTTAAATAATCCACAAACTTCATCCATAAAGATAAGGTGTAAATCGGGATGCAATGTTCCATCTCCTGCAAATGGATTAGCTAGCAGTTTCTCTATCATACCTGAGGCAATCTCAAAGTAAATATTTTCATAAAGTTCAGTAGGTTGAGGAGCAACTCTTTGCTCTTCTGGTTGGGGTGAAGATACCCCAAACAAGCCCTTCAAAGGATTAGTTTCCATAGTGACAAGTAACAGAAAATTTCAGCACACTATATAAATGTTTCCTTACCAAGTTCCACTCACCAAAAGCGCTACACTCCCCGGCAACGGCGCCAGAAAAGAGTCTTGATGACCCACAAGTGTAGGGGATCTATCATAGTCCTTTCGATAAGTAAGAGTGTCGAACACAACGAGGAGCAGAAGGAAATGATAAGCGGTTTTCAGTAAGGTTTTCTGCAAGCACTGAAATTGTAGGTGATAGATAGTTTTGTGAAAAGATAAATAGTAACGAGCAACAAGTAAATAAAGTAAGTAAAGTGCAGCAAGGTGGCCCAATCCTTTATGTAGCAAAGGATAAGCCTGGACAACTTCTAATAATGAGAAAGGAGCTCCCGAGGACACATGGGAATTATCACCAAGCTAGTTTTCATCACGCTCATATGATTCACGTTCGGTACTTTGATAATTTGATATGTGGGTGGACCGGTGCTTGGGTACTGCCCTTACTTGGACAAGCATCCCACTTATGATTAACCCCTATTGCAAGCATCTGCAACTACAACAAAAGTATTAAGGTAAACCTAACCATAGCATGAAACATGTGGATCCAAATCAGCCCCTAACGAAGCAACGCATAAACTAGGGTTTAAGCTTCTGTCACTCTAGCAATCCATCATCTACTTATTACTTCCCTATGCCCTCCTCTAGGCCCAATAATGGTGAATTGTTATGTAGTCGACGTTCACATGACACCACTAGAGGAGAAGACAACATATATCTCATCAAAATATCGAACGAATACCAAATTCACATGACTACTAATAGCAAGACTTCACCCATGTCCTCTGGAACAAATGTAACTACTCACAAAGCATATTCATGTTCATAATCAGAGATGTAATAATATGCATTAAGGATATGAACATATGATCTTCCACCAAGTAAACCAATAAGTATCAACTACAAGGAGTAATCAACACTACTAGCAACCCACAGGTATCAATTTGTGGTTTTGGATACAAGATTGGATATAGGAGATGAACTAGGCACTACTACAAAAAGGGCTATAAATGGAATGGGCACTAATGGCGCACATGTCATGTGGTGCGCCATTACTATATTATAATGGCGCACCATGTCTCATTGCGCCATTAGTAATATATTACTAATGGCGCACCTAGTGTGTGGTGCGCATTAGTAGTTTTGAAAAAAAACATAATTTTTTTTACTGATGGCGCATCGTTGTATAGTGCGCCATTACTAGTTGACATAGTAATGGCGCACCACATCCGCCATGCGCCATTAGTAGTTTTGAAAAAAAAAGTAAAAAAAAAATAAAAAATATTTGTTACTAATGGCGCACCATGTCTCGGTGCACCATTACTAATGGCGCACTGTCCACTGGTGCGCCATTACTAAGTTTTTTTCAAAAAAAAATCAAATTTTTTTATATCTTTTTCACAACTAGTAGTGGCGCACCGTGGGTGTGGTGCGCCATTACTAGTATAACTAGTAATGGCGCACCACCCAACGGTGCGCCATTACTAACTTGCCCCAACACTGAATGCACCCCCCCTTTGGATCGCCTTTTCAGTTTTAAAAAAAATAAAAGAAAATGATGGAAATGTCAAAAAAATAAAAGAAAATAAGTTTCCCATGTGATATGTGGTCTAGTTGTTGAGAAAATTTACAAATATGAATTTCGACTTTATTTGTAAAATCTCTCTGGAAATTTGTAAAATGAGCATAACTTTTGCATACGAACTCGGATGAAAAAGTTTTTTATATGAAAAATCATCTACTCGAAAAGTTACATCCAAATTTAAAGGGGAACCCCCTTAAACATTTTCAAAATCCCCAAAAACCTAACAGAAAAAAAAGTTACGGGGCTTTCAAGATCTAGAGGCAAAAAAATTCAAAAAATTTCAAACTTACTAGTGGCGCACCATGGATGTGGTGCGCCACTAGTAACAGAAAAAAATGGTTTTGATTTTTTTTGATTTTGTTTTCAAAAAATGATATGTAATATGACCGGGAAGTTTGAAATATTTTTGAAAATTTCATCATAGTCATGAACATGAACAAAGTCCTAGACATCAACAAGGTATAATAGGATTGATATGCTAGATATATCAACAAGTGCCTGTGAAGTGACGCTGTTGCTGGGGTTGGATAGAACTCTGTAGTTAAGCGTGCTTGGGCTGGAGTAGTGTGAGGATGGGTGACCTTTCGGGAAGTTTGGCCACGGAGTGCGATTTGACTTGAGATTAAGCATATTGACCCGAGATTAAGCCATAGTGAACTGAGATTAAGAAAAATTGAAAAAAAAATTTAAAAAAATTCTTGGGCTGGGGTAGTGTGAGGATGGGTGACCTTTCGGGAAGTTTAACCACGGAGTGCAATTTGACCTGAGATTAAGCATATTGACCCGAGATTAAGCCATAGTGAACTGAGATTAAGAAAAATTGAAAAAAAATTAAAAAAAATTCTGATTTTTTTTGAATAAATATTGTTACTAATGGCGCACTTCTATGTGGTGCGCCATTAGTATACCAGATACTAATGGCGCACTGTGGGCTATTCTAATGGCGCACCAGCGATGCACCATTAGTATACCAGATACTAATGGCGCACCACAGGTGCGCCATTAGTAAAGAAATACTAGTGGCGTGGTACTAATGGCGCACCGGTAGTGCGCCATTAGTAGCAAAAATCGGTGCGCCATTAGTAGGCCTTTTCCTAGTAGTGAGGGTTTGAGAGAAGATGGTGCTAGTGAAGATGTTGATGGAGATTGACCCCCTCCTGATGAGAGGATCATTGGTGATGACGTTGGTGATGATTCCCACCTCCCGGAGGGAAGTGTCCCCGGCAGAGCAGCTCTGCCAGAGGCCTAGATTGGTTCCGCCAAGGTTCTGCCTCGTGGCGGCGGAGTTTCGTCACGTAAGCTTGCCCATGATTTTTTCCAGCGTAAAAGTGATGATATAGCAGAAGATGGACGCCGGAGGCCCACCAGGGGGCCCAGGAGATAGGGGGTGCGCCCTATAGGGGGGGAGGGCACCCCCCTGTCTCCTGGACAGGGTGTGGGGCCCCTGGCCTATTTCTTTCGCTCAGAAATTCTTATAAATCCCAAAAAGTTGTTTCGTGGAGTTTCAGGACTTTTGGAGTTGTGCAGAATAGGTTTCCAACGTTTGCTCCTTTTCCAGCCAGAATTCCAGCTGTCGGCATTCCCCCTCTTCATGCTAAACCTTGTAAAATAAGAGAGAATAGCCATAAGTAATGAGATATAATGTGTAATAACATCCCATGATGCAATAAATATTGATATAAAAGCATGATACAAAATGGATGTATCAGTTCCCCAACAGTGGTATCAAAGCCAGGTTTATGCATAGATAATATGCACGAGTAGAACACAAAGAGTTGTGGGCGGTGATCATCATACTGCTTACCACCAATGTCTTATTTTGATTCGGCGGTATTGCTGGATGAAGCAGCCGGGACCAACCTTACATGACCTCGTCCATGAGACCGGTTCCACCGACAAACATGCAACTAGTTTTGCATAAAGGTGACTGGCGGATGTCTGTTTCTCCTACTTTAGTTGAATCGAATTTGACTGCGGCCGGTCCTTGTTGAAGGTTAAAACAACAAACTTGATAAATCACCGTTGTGGTTTTGTGCCGTAGGTAAGAACGGTTCTTGCTAGAAGCCCGTAGCAGCCACGTAAAACTTGCAACAACAAAGTAGAGGACGTCTAACTTGTTTTTGCAGGGCATGTTATGATGTGATATGGTCAAGACATGATGTGATATACGTTATTGTATGAGATGATCATGTTTTGCAAAAGATATCGGCAACTGGCAGGAGCCTTATGGTTGTCGCTTTATTGTATGAAATGCAAACACCATGTAATTGCTTTACTTTATCACTATGTGTTAGTGATAGTTGTAGAAGCAATAGTTGGCCAGACGACCATGATGCTACAATGGAGATCAAGGTGTCAAGCCGGTGACAATGGAGATCATGATGATGCTTTGGAGATGGAGATCAAAAGCACAAGATGATGATGGCCATATCATGTCACATTTTTTGATTGCATGCGATGTTTATCTTTATGCATCTTATTTTTGCTTAGTACGGCGGTAGCATTATAAGATGATCCCTTAACTAAATTTCAAGGTATAAGTGTTCTCCCTGAGTATGCGCCGTTGCGACAGTTCTTCGTCGTAAGATACCACGTGATGATCAGGTGTGATAGGCTCTACGTTCACATACAACGGGTGCAAGATAGTTTTGCACATGCGGAATACTCAGGTTAAACTTGATGAGCATAGCATGTATAGACATGGCCTCGGAACACTGGAGACCGAAAGGTCGAACATGAATCATATACTACATATGATCAACATAGAGATGTTCACCATTGATGACTACTCTATCTCACGTGATGATCAGGCATGGTTTAGTTGATTTGGATCACGTATCATTTAGATGACTTGAGGGATGTCTATCTAAGTGGGAGTTCTTAAGTAATATGATTAATTGAACTTAATTTGTCATGTACTTAGTCCTGATAGTTTTTGCATATCTATGTTGTAGATCAATGGCCCATGCTACCGTTCCCTTGAATTTTAATATGTTCCTAAAGAAAAACTAAGTTGAAAGATGATAGTAGCAATGGTACGGACTGGGTCCGTGATTTGAGGATTATCCTCATTGCTGCACAGAAGAATTATGTCCTTGATGCACCGCTAGGTGACAGATCTATTGCAGGAGCAGATGCAGATGTTATGAACATTTGGCAAGCTCGATATGATGACTACTTGATAGTTTAGTGCGCCATGCTTTACGGCTTAGAATTGGGGCATAAAAGATGTTTTGAACGCCATAGATCATATGCGATGTTCCAAGAGCTGAAATTGGTATTTCAGACTCACGCCCATGTCGAGAGGTATGAGACCTCTAACAAGTACTTTGCCTACAAGATGGGGGAGAATAGCTCAGCTAGTGAGAATGTGCTCAGAATGTCTGGGTACTACAATCGCTTGAATCAATGTGGGAGTTAATCTTCCAGATAAGATAGTGATTGACAGAGTTCTCTAGTCACTATCACCAAGCTATTAGAACTTTGTGATGAACTATAATATGCAAGGGATGATGAAAACGATTCCTGAGCTTTTCGCGATGCTGAAATCAGCAAAGGTAGGAATCAAGAAAGAGCATAAAGTATTGATGGTTAACAATACCACTAGTTTCAAGAAAAAGGGCAAGGGAAATAAAAGGAACTTCAAGAAGAATGGCAAGCAAGTTGTCACTCCCATGAAGAAGCCCAAAGCTGGACCTAAGCCTGAAACTGAGTGCTTCTACTGCAAAGGAAATGGTCACTGGAAGCGGAACTACCCCAAATATTTGGCGGATAAGAAGGATGGAAAAGTGAACAAATGTATATTTGATATACATGTTATTGATGTGTACCTTACTAGTGCTCGTAGTAGCCCCTGGGTATTTGATACCTGTTCGGTTGCTAAGATTAGTAATTGGAAACAGGAGTTGCAGAATAAATGGAGACTAGTTGAGGGTGAAGTGACGATGTGTGTTGGAAGTGGTTCGAAGATTGATATGATCATAATCGCACACTCCCTATACTTTCGGGATTAGTGCTAAACCTAAATAAATGTTATTTGGTGTTTGCGTTGAGCATGAACAAAATAGGATCGTGTTTATTGCAATATGGTTATTCATTTAAGACAGAGAATAATTGTTATTCTATCTACATGAATAAAACCTTCTATGGTCCTACACCCAATGTCAATAGTTTATTGAATCTCGATCTTAGTGATACACATATTCATAATATTGATGCCAAAAGATGCAAATTTAATAATGATAGTGCAACATACTTGTGGCATTGTCGTATAGGTCATATTGGTATAAAGCACATGAAGAAACTCCATGCTGATGGGCTTTTGGAATCACTTGATTATGAATCATTTGATACTTGCGAACCATGCCTGATGGGAAAGATGACTAAAACTCCGTTCGCCGGAACAATGGAGCGAGCCAATGACTTGTTAGAAATAATACATATCGGTATATAAGGTCCGATGAGTGTTGAGGCACGCGGTAGGTATCATTATTTTCTGACCTTCACAGATGATTTGAGCAGATATGGATATATCTACACATGTCTGAAACCTTTAAAAAGTTCAAAGAATTTCAGAGTGAAGTGGAGAATCATCATAACGAGAAAATAAAGTTTCTACGATCTGATCGCGGAGGCGAATATTTGAGTTACGAGTTTGGCCTTCATTTAAAACAATGTGGAATAGTTTCACAAATCACGCCACCTAGAACACCACAGCATAATGGTGTGTCCGAACGTCGTAACCATACTTTATTAGATATGGTGCGATCTATGATGTCTCTTACTGATTTACCACTATTGTTTGGGGCTTATGCACTAGAGACAACTGCATTCATGTTAAATAGGGCACCGTCTAAATCCGTTGAGATGACACCGTGTGAATTGTGGTTTGGCAATAAACCTAAGCTGTCGTTTCTTAAAGTTTGGGGTTGCGACACTTATGACAAAAGTCTTCAACCTAATAAGCTCGAACCCAAATGGAGAACTGTGTCTTCATAGGATACCCTAAGGAAACAATTGGGTACACCTTCTACCATAGATTCGAAGGCAAGATCTTTGTTGCCAATAATGGAACCTTTCTAGCGAAGGAGTTTCTCTCGAAAGAAGTGAGTGGGAGGAAAGTAGAACTTGATGAGGTAATTGTACCATCTCGCAATTTGGAAAGTAGCTCATCAGACAAATATGTTCCCGTGATGCCTACACAAACTAGAGAGGAAGCTCATGATGGATGATCATGAAACTTCATATCAAGTTACTACCGAACATCGTAGGTCAACTAGAACACGATCGACACCAAAGTGGTACGGTAATCCTGTTCTAGAAGTCATGTTACTTGACCATGACGAACCTACGAACTATGAAGAAGCTATCATGATCCTAGATTCCGATAAATGGCTTGAGGCCATGAAATCTGAGATAGGAACCATGTATGAGAACAAAGTGTGGACTTTGGCGGATTTGCCCGACAATCGGCGACCCATAGAGAATAAATGGATCTTCAAGAAGAAGAATGATGCTGATGGTAATGTTACTGTCTATAAATCTTGATTTGTCGCAAAAGGTTTTCGACAAGTTCAAGGAATTGACTACAATGAGACTTTCTCACCCATAGCGAAGCTTAAGTCCTTCCGAATCATGTTAGCAAGTGCCACATTTTATGAAATCTGGCAAATGGATGTCAAAACTTAATTCCTTAAATGGATTTCTAAAAAAAGAGTTGTATATGATGCAACCAGAAGGTTTTGTCGATCCTAAAGGTGCTAACAAAGTGTGCAAGCTCCAGTGATCCATCTATGGACTAGTGTAAACATCTCGGAGTTGGAATATATGCTTTGATGAGGTGATCAAAGCATATGGTTTTATACAAACTTTCGGAGAAGCCTATTCTCGGTGTCAAAACCGGCGGATCTCGGGTAGGGGGTCTCGAACTGTGCGTCTAGGCAGATGGTAACAGGAAACAAGGGACACGATGTTTTTACCCAGGTTCGGGCCCTCTCGATGGAGGTAAACCCTACTCTTGCTTTATTAATATTGATGATATGGGTAGTACAAGAGTAGATATACCACGAGATCAGAGAGGCTAAACCCTAGAAGCTAGCCTATGGTATGATTGTTTTTCTTCCTACGAACTAAAACCCTCCGGTTTATATAGACACCGGAGAGGGCTAGGGTTACACAGAGTCAGTTACAATGGGAGGAGATCTACATATCCGTATCGCCAAGCTTGCCTTCCACGCCAAGGAAAGTCCCATCCGGACATGGGACGAAGTCTTCAATCTTGTATCTTCATAGTCCAGGAGTCCGACCAAAGGTCATAGTCCGGCTATCCGGACACCCCCTAATCTAGGACTCCCTCAGTAGCCCCTGAAGCGGGCTTCAATGACGACGAGTCCGACGCGCAAATTGTCTTCGGCATTGCAAGGCGGGTCCTCCTCCGAATACTTTATAAAAGATGTTTGAACACAAGGATAGTGTCCGGCTCTGCAAAATAAGTTCCACATACCACCGTAGAGAGAATAATATCTGCACAAATCTAATCTACTGACATATTCCGTAGCGTGACATCATGCCACGGCCAAGCCTTCATTCGAATCGTTTTACTGTCCCACCTCAGTGCGCTTAGCGAGGCGGTTTCCTTGGCATCTCTTGTCAAAGCAAAGATCGCGTCCCCTTATTCCGGGATTCTCATCAATACGGGCGTGGGTAACCCAATCGAGCCATTAATCATGGCGCTTGGGAGATAAGAGAGTTTTACCAGGCTGGCGGGGGCACATAGTTTCGGCCGCCCATATAAGGGGATAAGGATCCACCCTTTCCATCTACGCCTTCTTCCTCCCTTGCTTATCCATTTCTGCGCACTCGAGCTCCAGCGCCCAAGTCCGCACTTCCCACCTCAACCTTCTCCAACCATGTCCAGAGCGGGAGCCAGGTGGATGGCTTCCTCCGTCACGGAGGGGCAAATCAAAAAGTTGAGGTAATCCGGATACTTGTCCAACGACATCGCGCACCGGCACCCAGATGAGGGGCAGCTCATCCCCACCCCTAGGCCCCATGAGAGGGTGGTGTTTCTCCCCCATTTCCTCCACGGACTTTGCTTCCCACTCCACCCATTTTTCCGGGGGCTCATGTTCTACTACGGCCTGGATTTCCACGATCTGGCCTCGGACTTCATCCTCAACATCTCAGCGTTCATTGTTGTGTGCGAGGTCTTCCTCCGCATCAAACCCCACTTCGGCTTATGGGTAAAGACCTTCAATGTCAATCCGAAGGTTGTGGGCGGCCGGCAAGCAGAGTGCGGAGGCGCCATGGTGGGCAAGATGCCCAACGTCACATGGCTCGAGTGCTCCTTTGTGGAAACCATCAAAGGGTGGCAATCGGGGTGGTTCTACATCACCGAGCCGCGTGACCCTGAATTGGCAGCGGCCCCCAAATTCCAATCTGGCATCCCCACACGGCTCACCACCTGGAAAGAGACGGGCCTGTCGTGGGGTAATTCGGAAGTGGTGAACGGACTCCAAACCTGCGTCCAAAACCTGGTGGAAAAGAAGGTTAAACTTGTCAACGTAGTCTAGGTCATGCTCTTCCGCCGGATCCTCCCGTGTCAACGACGGGCTTTCAACTTGTGGGAGTTCGACCCAGCTTGGCACCAGACTTTGTCCAGGCTCTTCGACACAATGCACGAAGACGCCTGGAAGGTTCTATTCAAGAGCTCCGAGGTCCCTCCCCCCGTTACCGAGGATCGCGGATTCTGCGCAAAGCGCCAAGCCAGCGCAGTAAGGTTGTTTTACCCTTTACAGGATACTTGTTTTTCATAGTTTGACTCTATGCGGGATCTAAGTTCCCGGTCCTTTGACAGGACTCGAAGAGGACGTCCGGACAGATCAACTGTCCGACACCGTTGCCCGAAGGCCCAACAGACGCTTGCTTGGCAAAGCTGCTAGTCCCGGCACCTCACGTGGTGCCGGAGAAGAAGGCCAAGAAGAAGGCCACGGGAACTCGAAAGAGCTCCCGGCATCTGGTGGTGTCGGACTCATCGCCCGACGACCCCGAAGCGCACTCCTCCTCCAAAAACAAGGAGGAGGAAGAAGAAGCCTCTTCCCCTCCAGCGGGGGGAGGAAAGAAAAGGAAGGCCGCCCCAACTAGGGAGGCCGGAGGGTCCAAGAAGGGGAAGACCCTTCTTCCGGACTACGCCACTGACGCCGAAGACGGCGGAGAGGAGTGTCCATCCAGGGCCAAGCCCCTGGCAAAATCATAAGTATCCGGATACCAGAATAACTCATGGTGTTCCTTTATTGCACAGTACCTTCTGACATCGAATATAATCATGCAGTCCGCCCAAGGCTCAGCTCGACGATTCATCGAGCGGCTCCCTGGATTCGTTGGACGTGAATAGTCTTTCACTCCCGACTGCTACCTCCCCTCGCCCTACGGACGATGCCGAGGTGGAGTCCCACAAGGGACTAAGCCAGGAGGAGGTGGTCCTGGAGGTGCCGCAAGGCGACCTCCCGGACTCCAGGCCCAAAGGGGATAAAACCCCAAAGGGATCTAAGTCCGGCCCTAGGCAGGACACCGCACCGGAACCTTCAGTGGTTCCGAAGTCCGGCAGGCAGCCCCCTCGCAAGGAGGGTTTCGGTGTCAAAACCGGCGGTTCTCGGGTAGGGGGTCCCGAACTGTGCGTCTAGGCGAATGGTAATAGGAGACAAGGGACACGATGTTTTACCCAGGTTCGGGCCCTCTTGATGGAGGTAAAACCCTACGTCCTGCTTGATTAATATTGATGATGTGTGTTACAAGAGTGGATCTACCACGAGATCAAGGAGGCTAAACCCTAGAAGCTAGCCTATGGTATGATTGTTGTTCGTCCTATGGACTAAAGCCATCCGGTTTATATAGACACCAGAGAGGGCTAGGGTTACACAGAGTCAGTTACAATGGTAGGAGATCTACATATCCGTATCGCCAAGCTTGCCTTCCACGCCAAGGAAAGTCCCATCCGGACACGGGATGAAGTCTTCAATCTTGTATCTTCATAGTCTTGGAGTCCGGCCGATCACGATAGTTCGGCTATCCGGACACCCCCTAGTCCGGAATTCCCTCAGTAGCCCCTGAACCAGGCTTCAATGACGACGAGTCAGGCGCGCATGTTGTCTTCAGCATTGCAAGGCGGGTTCTTCCTCCGAATAATTTATAGAAGATTGTGAACACCAGGATAGTGTCCGGCTCTGCAAAAATAAATTCCACGTACCACCGTAGAGAGAATAATATTACACAAGTTCAATCTGCTGACGTATTTTGTGGCGTGACGTCACACCATTACGAAGCCTTTACTCGAATTGTTTTTATTGTATCACCTCAGCGCATTTAGCGAGGCAGTTTCCTTGGCACGTCTTGTCGAAGCAGAGATCGTGTTCCCCTTATTCCGGGATTCCCATCATTTCGGACATGGGTAACCCAACCGCGCCCGTTGCCACACCCCCTCCATCGAAGGCAGGTTCCAAACGGTCATGGGGACGGCTCTTGGTATTCTTCCTCTTTATAATGAGACCAAGGCCCGTTCTTTTCCTTCAATCCTCTATCGAATCCGCCCCTCGCCCCGAGTTCCAACACCCAGGGCTCCATATTCGGGTACCTTCGATCTTCGACAATGTCTGGCCCTGACCTACGAGGCCGGTGGATGCCCTCCTCCGTCACGGAAGAGGACATGTTAAAGCTGAGAGACGCTAGGTACTTGACCTACGAGATATCGCATAGGCTGCCCGCCCGAGGGCAAGGTATTCCTACTCCCGAGCCCGGCGAGAGTGTTGTGTTCGTGTCTCACCTCTGTCGGGGTTTAGGCTTCCCGACGGACCCCTTCGTGAGGGGGCTCATGTTTTACTATGGGCTAGAATTCCATGACTTGGCTCCGGAGTCCATGCTCCACATCTCATCGTTTATTGTCGTTTGCGAAGCCTTCCTCCGCACTACCCCTCACTCCAGCTTATGGCTCAAAACCTTCAACGTGGAGCCGAAGATGATTGAGGGGCGTCAGGCAGAGTGCAGCGGGGCGGTTATAAGTAAGAGGGCCGATGCTCCATGGCCCGAGGGCTCTTTTCAGGAGGAGCTCGGCTTGTGGCAATAGGAGTGGTTCTATATCACCGCTCCCAGGGGCAGCAGGCAGAGGCTGCCGCCCGTCTTCTGCTCGGGCCCTCCACAGCGGATGACGTCATGGGTCAACAAGGGACGTGCCTGGGGGCCGTCCAAGGACGTTCCCCTGTTGTAGGACCGGATTCAAGGCCTCCAAGAAAGGGAGATCAATCTGGTCGTACTGGTACATGTTATGTTGATCCGGCGCCTACTGCCCTGCAAACGTCGCCCCCTCCGCCTATGGGAATTTAATCCGGAGGGGCCACGAGCTCTTCAACACTTCATGGGTTTTACACCCGCGGAGATGTACAAACTGTTCTTCGGATCGCAAGAGATGCATCCGGAATTGACCAAGGATGCTGGCCTAAGCTGCAATCGCCCGGATACTCAAGTAAGTAGCCCTGTGTCCGGACACATTGTCCATTCATTTACTGTGGGTTTACCTTTTAACCATCTATCCCTTGGACGGGAGTGGATAGCGCAAGCAAAACTGATACGGTGTCCGGCCCCCCTCCCTGAGACCATGCAGGATCCCGTGTTAATCAAAATGCTAGAGGTTGCACCTTCAGAGGAGGGCGAAGAAGGGCACGGGGGAACTACCACCTCAGCCACGGAGGCTTTCAGTAAGGGAGGAATCGAGAGTCCCTCCTTCCAGGAGGAGAAGAGGACCGCTTCCGAAGACCCGGAGGCCAAGGCCTCAAAGCGGGGAAAGAAATCTGTACCGGAAGGTCCTGTGCCGGGAAGAGCCCCGGCCGTACTGTCTCCTCGGAGGAATCAGCCCTATAGTGAGCCGTAAGTAAAAACGGGGGGATTTTGTAATAGTGGACATCCCTATTTAATTTCTAAGGGTAACCGAAGTTTTCACCTTGTAGTTTGGTTCTCAGCCCATCTCAGCACAGCTCATCGTCGGGAGACCTTCATCCGGAGATGATGGAGAGCGAAACGCCTCCATCTGCCGCCCCGTCGTGCGGGGCGGGCGACCCTGAGGTGTCGTCACGGAGGGTCTCCCCGAGTCCGGCGGGGCCGAAGAGTTCGGCACCCATTGGAGTACGGTCAGTGGAGCTGCAGGATTTGCTCAGGAGGGCGTCTATCTCAGAAGATCACCACACATTAATGGGTAAGGTGATTGAGAGGATCTCGTCCGCCGAAAACGGGTTGTATGAGGCCGTCGGGAGTTTGCTGACGGGTTTTGAGGTACGCAAAAAATGACATACCTTTTGACAGTTTTGCACATGAGGTGCGCCCTGTATAGATAGTAGCCCCTGAGACTTGGTATGCTGTCGAAAGCGATAGCATGCTAAGGATCATAATCTCAGTTATAGAATGTCGCCTTTCCTATGTAGGTGGCGGAACGTTCGGTGGCCAGCCGGACTGATGGAGTTGCCGAACTGAAGAGGCAACTCGATGTTGCGGATGCGGACATCGCGCTGGTCAATAAACGACTTAGCGAGTAACAAGGTAGGTGGTTGCTCCGCGGTTGCCTAGTAAGGGAGTTGGTGCTCGTTCCTTACAATTTGTATGCTTGATGCAGATGGCGCCGCAGCTGTGGAAGATCTTTGAGCAGAGCTTGCTCGAGCCAAGGAGCAAGCCAGGATGAGTAATGCGGCTACCTTGAAGGCAGCGGAAGAGCTAAAAGCCGAAAAGGCTGCTCACTGCCGAAGCAGGGAAGAGTTGGCCGGAATGGCCTTGAAATTAAAAGATGCTACCGACCGTTGTGAGGTTCTTGAAGGAGAACGCCGAGTGGAGCAAGAGGGCCTGAAGAAGGCCGGCACCGAAGTCAAGGATCCCGGAGTGAGATGCAGGCTATGAAGGAGGAACTGCGTCAGGCCGGAGACATTGCGGCTGGAAAGCCCTTTCTTCTTCATAGGCAATTCACGGATCCGAAGTATGCTCAGCTGGGCCGGTTGTGTGGTGTGGAGGATCCGTATTTGGATTTGGCAGCGAGTGCGGCGGACGCAGTCGTGCACTTCCGAGGCCAGAAGGATCACGAAATGGAAGAACTTTACTGGTCTCAATTCCGTAGTCCGGAGCGTCCACTTCCGTTGACTGATCGGTTGGCTGAGTGGGCTGAGCTGAATAGACTGTCCGGACTTGCCATGACGGATGTGATCACTCATCTGTGGCTGGGAAGGCCCAAGCCGAAGAGTTATTTTGGCTTGTTGCAGCAATTCCTTGGGGCGGTGCCGCATATCAAGGCGATAAAGCGGTCGGCATGCATAGAAGGTGCACGGATGGCTCTCGCCCGTGTGAAGACGTATTGGGCGGACATGGATGCCACCGCTGTTGCATCCCGGGGTTCGGACAAGAGCCAATTACCCGCTGAGCACTATTTTGAGGAAGTCCTACAGGGCGCTCATTTAATAGAGTCGCAGTGCTCAAAAGATGTCATTTTCAAATGACATGTATAATTTGTGAGATCATGTTTATAATGCAATAGCTTTTTATACTTGTGCGTTCAAGTATTGAACTATCTCCTGTGCAGCCGTATGTGTATGTATAATCTGAAAGATGGCAGTCTTTGGCTTCAGCCCCCACGCACATGGTGCGAGGGTGTTTGCAAAAAGAAAAGCGCTTTTTCACACTTAATCCAACGTCTTGGTCCTTTTAAGGAGGTGATAGCATAGCAAACTAGGAAACCGAACTATAACGCTTTATCACTTTCACTTAGCCATAGGAGCTCGAATGTGGGGCTACTATATAGCCCCTAGCGGCACCACTCTTCCCTGAACTCGGGGCGCGTATGTGCCTGACCGGGAAGCGGTCCTTCGTCAAAGCGGAGGAATTCTAAAAATTCCAATGGTCGATCGAGTGGTTGACCAGTCTCTCGCTATATCATGACAGTCAGTTTTCGGCTTTCTCTACTAAGGTGCTCGCCCGACCGAACCGGGGCACAATCGCAGTAGTTCTCCTGGTGCCGCGTTAGCCGATGATACGGAACGTAAGGCAGCAAAACACAGGAGTCGGGCAAACCCAACATTTGACCAAAGACATGATTCGGAGCTGATGCATATAAGGCCTAACTCGAGACGCCGAACACTCCCTGAGGTGTTCGGTCTTTATGATACCGGGCCGAACAATGCCCTAAGCCCCTAGTGTCCAGGTACAGGCGGGAACTTTTGACGCGGCCGATGCCAAAATGACAGCCTCCTCCTCGGCTAAGTTAGGAAACCGGGGGATGTGTATCAACAAGAGACAGTAAGAAAGGTTTACGTAGGGTCTTAATCTAAAAAGAATCCTTGCAACGGGTCCCTGCTGCATGTTTGCGCCTGTGTCTCCATTATGCTGTATCCTGAATGGGTGTAGCACGTGCTTCATCTGTAAAAGAGAAGGACTTAGTTTCTAAGAAATATCGTGCAAAAGTTGTATTAAAATAAAGTATAATTTGGAAGATGAAAAAAGTTGAGCTATATTGGCTCTCATCATTTATACGCGTGGCCCCTTATAAAGGGGGTATGCGGCTGGGAAGCCCCTTGTTTATTTACGCCGGACTCGCCTAACCATGTTCGGGGTCTGAATGACCTGTATTTAGGGGCCTTGACCTGCAAGGTCGGAGTGGCTGTCAAGGCAGCCCCACGCTCTCCGTGGTCAAGGAACACTCGTAGGTACTCTTTAATGAGATTATGCAGGGTGGACCGGGCATTGTAAGTATAAGAGACGTGTAGTGTGGTATGGCGTTAAAGCGGGCGAAAGCTTTGCGTCCCAGTGGTGCTTGATGGCCACTGTAAAATGGGGCGCTACGAAGAGTGAGCCTTTCGCGACGGAGGTTGTCGGATGAACCGAACGCAACCTCTAGCGGTATAGAGCCCGTATAATTGGCTTAAAGGCCTGGCGTCACTCCTGTGAAGGAAGTGCTGTTATGGCGAATGTTGGTCGGGTCTATCCCCATTCTGCGGATGGTGTCCTGGTATGGCAGGTACCGCGCTGTCTTTTTGTTTTATCACATGAAGTGAGTTCACTGTTTTGACTTCTAGTGGGAAAGTCTTTTGTTTTCCGGAGTGCTGCTTTTGGGTTTCGTCACTTTCGCTTGGTGTGTCGAGCCCCTTGTGTTCGGCGTTAAGTCGGCCGGACTGTTTGAAGACCCAACAATCTCTGTGG
The DNA here is from genome assembly GCF_018294505.1 of Triticum aestivum. NCBI lineage: Eukaryota > Viridiplantae > Streptophyta > Magnoliopsida > Poales > Poaceae > Triticum > Triticum aestivum. The sequence goes on along the minus strand of NC_057798.1, from coordinate 713,129,826 downwards.
GTATGGTTTGCAGGCTTCTCGGAGGTAGCATGTATTTGACATAGTCTATCCAGAATCTTGTTTAGGTTGGATAGCTCGTCACTGTTGTCCTTGAGGGGCAGTGTTTTGTTGTTCAGCCGAGAGCTTTTGAATCCGGCATTAACCGCCGTACTATTCGGGCCATTTTCCTTATTCCGGCGCTGATCTTTTCTGCGTCGTGATTTCCCATTTCCATCCCTGACTTCGGATGTACTCGGGTCACTGGTGCTGCATCTAGCCAGCCAGCTGTCTTCCCCCGCGCAAAAGCGGGTCATGAGGCTTGTTAGTGTGGCCATTGTTCTTGGTTTTTCCTGGCCGAGGTGTCTGGCAAGCCATTCGTCTCAGACGTTGTGTTTAAAGGCTGCTAAGGCTTCAGCGTCCGGATAGTCGACTATTTGGTTCTTTTTAGTGAGGAACCTGTTCCAGAATTTGCGTGCTAACTCTCCGGGCTGTTGAGTTATGTGACTTAAATCGTCTGCATCCGGAGGGCGGACATAGGTCCCCTAAAAATTTGCTCGAAATGCATCCTCAAGCTCTTCCCAACTTCCAATGGTATTTTTTGGGAGGCTTTTAAGCCAATGCCGAGCTGGCCCTTTGAGCTTGAGGGTAGGTATTTTAAGGCATGGAGATCGTCTCCTCTGGCCATATGTATGTGTAGGATGTAATCCTCAAACCAGACTCCGGGGTCTGTTGTTCTGTCATATGCCTCTATGTTTACGGGTTTGAATCCCGCTGGAAATCCATGATCCAGTACCTCGTCGGTGAAACATAGTGGGTGTGCGGCGCCCCTGTATTTGGGTGTGTCGTTGTCTTCAAATGCTCGGCGGGTTATGTTGCTTCCTGGAGTCTTCTATTTTGGCCCATAGATAGATCTGACTGGGTCATCCTTTTTCCGAGGATCTTTATGCTGATCGTGTGCCGACTTGTGTGCGGCGCCCCTTGTTGCTCTTGGCCTGTCATCTGGTCATCTATCCGGCTAGGCGGCTTCTTTCGTTTTTGACTGCGGGGGCTCTAAGGCCTCCTCGTCAAATTCGGGCAACAGCTTGCGCTTCGGGTAGCTCTTTGTCTGGTGACTAGCGCCATGTTTATCTGCGCTGTTGAGTACTTTGCTCCATCTCATTCTGAGTGCGTCCTCCGCTGTTTTGAGCTTCCGCTTTTGCTTCTTCAAACTTCTTGCAGTGGCGACGAGCCTTTTATGAAGGTTCGTATGCTCTGGTGATGTGAGATCGTCTTCGCCGGGGATGGGTTGCTTGTCCAGTTCATCATGTCCGGCTGGCTGCTTGGTGACATGTGCGTTGTCCACTGCTTCGCCCTACTCTAGGGCCTGGTCCGTATGGGTGCCGTTTTTATCGAGGCCAGTCTTCGGGCGGCGCTTGCGTCGCTGTTTTGGTTGTTTGTTGGGGGAGTTGTCCTTCGCCACGTCCCATTTTTCCTCATTATCGCTTCCTTTTGGTGTATCCACCATGTATACATCGTGAGTTGGGGTGGCTTTCCCGTGCCCGGTAGGCGCTGGTTCTTGGTCGTCTCCGGCATCGTCGTCCATACCGTCGATGTCTTCGGAGTCATAGTTTAGCATGTCAGTTAGATCGTCGACAGTGGCTACTAATTGGGTGGTGGGTGGGCTTTGAATTTCTTCGTCGTCTGCATCCCAACTGTCCTGGACGCAGTCCGGCCAGGGCTCTCCTGATAACGAGAGATACTTTAGCGAACTCAAGATGTCGCTGAAAGGTGCGCGTTGAAAGATGTCCGCTGCGGTGAACTCCATGATCGGCGCCCAATCAGATTCGATCGGAGGGGGCGCGGGAGGTTCGGAGTCCGGCGAGGAGTTCGGCACCTCGGAGTCACGAGCTTTATGAGGGACAAGGTCAGTGTTCGGCTCTATCGCCGTAGAGGTTGCAGGTGGTGTCTAGCCATCCGTCCTCGATCTGCACAGCCGGCTCCGAATTGAAGATCGGAGCGGGTTCGAGTGCGGCCTCCAGGGTACTGTCCGGCTGCAGAGCTAAATCATGCTCGCCGTGACAGTGCGGCATGCTCGGCTGTGGCTCGAATCCATCGAGGATCAAGTCCCCGCGGATGTCAGCCGTGAAGTCCAAACTTCCAAATCAGACCTGACGGCCAGGGGCGTAGCTTTCGATCTGCTCCAGATGGCCAAGCGAATTGGCCCGCAGTGCAAAGCCGCCGAATACGAAGATCTGTCCGGGGAGAAAGGTCTCACCCTGGACTGCGTCGTTGATGATGGTCAAAGAAGCCATCGAGCCTATCGGTGACGACACAGAGGAACTCTCAATGAAAGCACCAATGTCGGTGTCAAAACCGGCGGATCTCGGGTAGGGGGTCCCGAACTGTTCGTCTAGGCGGATGGTAACAAGAGACAAGGGACACGATGTTTTACCCAGGTTCGGGCCCTCTTGATGGAGGTAAAACCCTACCTTCTGCTTGATTAATATTGATGATGTGTGTTACAAGAGTGGATCTACCACGAGATCAAGGAGGCTAAACCCTAGAAGCTAGCCTATGGTATGATTGTTGTTCGTCCTATGGACTAAAGCCATCCGGTTTATATAGACACCGGAGAGGGCTAGGGTTACACAGAGTCGGTTACAATGGTAGGAGATCTACATATCCGTATTGCCAAGCTTGCCTTCCACGCCAAGGAAAGTCCCATCCGGACACGGGACGAAGTCTTCAATCTTGTATCTTCATAGTCTTGGAGTCCGGCCGATCACGATAGTTCGGCTATCCGGACACCCCCTAGTCCGGAACTTCCTCAGAGGGCAAGCCTACGACACCGGTGCGGACCATTTGCGGGAGGCACCGGACCATTTGCGGGAGGTGCTTAACGGTGCATCCGTCGACGAGGAGCACCACACTATTATGAGTGCGGTGATCCAGAAGGTTCAGTCCGCCAAGAGCGGGCTGACAGAAGCCTGTGCCAGCCTTCAAACAGGCTTTGAGGTATGTATTTAAAACATGTAAAAATATTACCGCATAGGCAGTAGCCCCTGATGCTCAGTTTGGTGTTCTAAAAGAAAAGCCGGACTGAGGATCTAAAAAGATATACGCAGGAGTCTAACATAAATATGTCAATATGAAAATGCAGGCTACGCTGCTGACCTCTGCCGCACTGACTGCGGAGGTCGATGCATTGAAGTAGAGCCTCGAGCGGTCCGAGAACGAGCTCGGCCGTGCCATGAGGCAGCTCGAGGACAAGGAAGGTAGGTAGTACCTTATATAAGTATATAAAAATACCTGGTTGCAAATAATGACAGGACCAACGTGGGTGTTTACAGGGGCCACCACCGAGGTGGCGACCCTGAAGGAAGCGTTGTCCAAGGCCGAAGACAATGCGGTCGTGGAGCGCACCGAGCGAGAGAAACAAGAGGCGCAGGTGGTGGAGGTGCGGCAAGAGCTCAATGCTCTTGTGAAAAACACGAGACTTTAGAGCTTGACTCAAAGACTCGAGAGTCCGAGCTTGCCTCGGCACTTGAAAGCGCCAATCTGCCAAGGCCGAAGCCCAAAAAGCCCTCCAGGAAATTGAGGCGATGAAAAAGATAGCGGTGGGTAAGGCATTCTTTATGCAAAGCAAACACGTGAAAGTAAATTACCTGTTACTTACCCGAATCTGGAGCTCTCCAGGAGCATTCACAGATCTGCCCTGCAGTGTGTCCGATGCCGCCGCATTCTACCGGTCCAAGGAAGGGAGCTCGACGGAGAAGGTGTTCAGGTCCCAGTATGCTGAGGCCGGACACCCGGTGCCCCTAAGCGACCAGCTGAAGCAGCTGGTCAAGCTCCATAAGGTAGCCGAACAGGCCATGAAAGGCCTTATAGGCCGGCTGTGGCCTGGGGAGGCCATGCCTGGGAGCTACTTTGGGCTGGTGGATGCCTGTCCACGGCTTGAAGTCATCAAGCGGTCCGTAGGCATCGAAGGCGCCCGTAGGGCCCTTGCCCGTGCTAAAGTGCACTGGGGCAAGCTGGATGCTGAGAAGCTGGTGACAGAAGGGCCACCGGAGGGGAAGGAGCATCGGAGGCCCGAGATGTACTATGAGGGCGTCCTGAAGGGTGCCCGCCTTGTGGCGAACGAATGTTCCAAGGATTTAATTTTTGAGTAAACTCGCTCGTGTTTATCCTATGCGCTGAAAACTTGTTCATATGCGCTAAGAAACGCTTTTTGAATTTAAAATATTACCTTATGTGCGGCCGTTTATTAAATCTGAGAGATGCAAGTCGTTGGCTTCTACCCCCATGCCACGAGTGCTGGGGTGTTCGGGATAAACCTGAGCGCTCTTGTTCGCATTCTTGGGTCCTTCGAGGGAGGCGCTCAGCACAACGAACAAGGCAATTGGACTTATAATGCTTTATCACTCTCACTTAGCCATAGAATTCTATAATTTTAAATTTCGGCGAAGCCCCTAGTATTCGGAAGACCGAGTTCGGGGCGCTATCCACGCCTAGGCCGGACAAAGCCAGCTCCTCTCTCTAAGCGGCATAAGTCTTTAGGGACTCGAAAAACCTCTCGAACAGTGACCGGCTCTCGCCCTATCATGACGGTCAGTTTTAGCTTTCTCTACTGAGGTGTTAACCCAGCTCAACTGGGGCACAATCGCAGTAGTTCTCCCAGTGCTACCTTAGCCGATATAGCGGAACGTAAGGTACCAAAACATGGGAGCCGGGCAAACCCAACTATTGACCCAAGACATGATTGGGAGCCGATGCATATAATGCTATAAGTTCGGGGTGCCGCACTCATGAGAGTGTTCGGTCTTCTCACACCGTTTCTGGGGTACTTAAGCCCCTGGTGTATTGGCCATACCAAAGTGTACGGTTGCAGAATGTCATAACTGAACATGTTTACATAAAAAAGATGAATTCAATAATAGACAAGAGCTATTTATTGTTTATTAATAGGCTGCCGCGAAAGCAGAACGATCCAAGTAGTGCGATAAGCAAGAGACAGGATTATTTGACATGCCCCCCTCCAGGGGAAAGCTGCGGGACTTTATGTAAGATAGATACTTATCTCGTTAAAGAGACCACCTGGACATTCGACGTAGCTTGCTGCCTCCCTGGTTGTTGCATCGTGTGTTCGGCGATTTTACTGCCGGACAGGCCTTCCGGAGAATGGAGTCCTGAAAGTAAGAAAAGAGAAATGACAAAATCGGGAGCCCCTAGTGCGGTTGAGCCACATTCTGGGTGTGCCGTGGTTGTGCCCCTCCCCTTATGCCCATGGTATTTCCATATCGTAATTATGTACGCGTGGTACTGGTTTCGCAATCTCGCGAGGGCTGGGGTTGGGACGCACTGCTATGCTTGCTCAGAACGTGCCAGACGGTCTTGTTGTAGGTTACTCTGGGCGCGCTTGACGGTGTCCGGACATTTGACAGCCGGACTGGAGAATTGCCTTGAGAGGCTACTTTGTACTTCCTCCGTGTGCTCTTTTGTTCGGAGAGAGCATTCGGTGTTTCCATTGACCGTAATGACTCCTCGTGGGCCTGGCATCTTGAGCTTGAGGTATGCGTAGTGCGGCAACGCATTGAACTTTGCAAATGTGGTTCACCCGAGCAGGGTGTAATAGCCACTGCGGAATGGGACTATGTCGAAGATTAACACCTCGCTTCGGAAATTATCCGGGGATCCGAAGACCACTTCGAGTGTAACTGAGCCTGTACAACTGGCCTCTACACCTGGTATGACGCCTTCAAAGGTCGTTTTTGTGGGTTTAATCCTTGAGGGATCTATGCCCATTTTTTGCACTGTATCCTGATAAAGCAGGTTCAGGCTGCTGCCTCCATCCATGAGGACTCTAGTGAGGTGAAATCCATCAATGATTGGGTCTAGAACCAATGCGGCGAATCTGCCGTGACGGATGCTAGTGGGGTGGTCCCTTCGATCAAAAGTGATCGGGCAGGAGGACCATGGGTTGAACTTTGGGGCGACTGGCTCCAACGCATATACGTCCCTGAGTGCACGCTTCCGCTCCCTTTTGGGGATGTGGGTTGCGTATATCATGTTTACCGTCCGCACTTGTGGGGGAAAACCCTTCTGCCCTCTGTTGTTCGGCGGCCGGGGCTCCTCCTTGTCATCGCTATGCAGCCCCTTGTCTCTGTTTTTGGCACTTAACTTGCCTGCCTGCTTGAACACCCAACAATCCCTGTTGGTGTGATTGGCTGGTTGTTCGGGGGTGCCGTGTATCTAGCACGAGCGGTCGAGTATTCGGTCCAAACTGGACGCGCCCGGAGTATTTCTTTTGAATGGCTTTTTCCGCTGACCGAGTTTAGAGCCTCTAAATCCAGCATTAACTGCCGTATCCTCAGTATTGTCGCCGTTAATGCGACGCTTGTGCTTGTTGCGATGCAACCTGCCATTGTTGTCCTTGGTATCCGAATTACCAGGGCTCTTGGTCATGTTATTACTACGAGCTAGCCAGCTGTCTTCTCCTGTGCAAAAGCGGGTCATGAGTGTTGTGAGGGCTGCCATGGATTTCGGCTTTTCATGTCCTAGGTGCCGGGCAAGCCATTCATCACGGATGTTATGTTTCAAGGCTGCAAGGTCCTCTGCGTCCGGACAGTCGACTATTTGATTTTTCTTCGTTAGGAACCGTGTGCAGAATTGTCTGGCCGATTCCTCTAGCTGCTGAATTATGTGGCTTAGGTCATCGGCGTCTGGTGTTCGCACATAGGTGCCCTGGAAATCGTCGAGGAATGCGGATTCCAGGTCCTCCCAGCAACCAATTGACTCTGCTGGCAAGCTGTTAAGCCAATGTTGAGCTGGTCCTTTAAGCTTGAGTGGGAGGTATTTGATAGCGTGTAGATCATCACCGCGGGCCATGTGGATATGAAGGAGATAATCCTCGATCCATACCGCAAGATCTGTTGTGCCATCATATGATTCGATGCTTACGGGTTTAAAACGCTCGGGGATTTGATGATCCATTACTTCATATGTGAAGCATAGTGGGTGTGTGGCGCCTCTGTACTGGGCTATATCACGACGTAGCTCATATGATCTTTGCCTGCCGTGTTCGGCCTGGCCGTATTTGCCATATCCGGTGTGACGGTTATCATCACGTGTCGTGGGGCGCCCACGCGATCCGTAGATCGATCTTGTTTGCCTTGCCTTGTCCTCCAATATGTATCGCAGGTCTGGCGGGTTTCCCCGTGCCTTGATACTTTTTGAGCGGCACCGGGGTGCGGCTTGAATTGATGGCCGCGAGGCCTCTCTGTCGCTTCCACGGGGTGGCCGGTCGGCCGCATCATGCGCTGGTGATGTAGGTTTAGTTGCTTCCTCCTCTAATCGGGGTAGCAGCCTGCGCTTTGGGTAGCTCTTGGAGGGGCGTTCAAGTTCGTACTCTTCGTCCGCAAGGACTTCAGTCCATCTGTCGGCTAGCAAGTCTTTGTCAGCTCTAAGCTGCTGCTATTTTTTCTTGAGGCTGCTTGCCGTGGCCATAAGCCTGCGTTTGAAATGCTCTTGTTCGATGGGATCCTCAAGTATGACAAATTCGTCGTCGTCGAGGCTTGGCTCGTCTTCAGAGGGAGGCATGTAATTATCGTCCTCGACCTCTCTGTCTGCCACTCTCTCATGAGGGCTGGCTTCTCCATCCTCCTGTGCTAAGTCCTGCTGGAGGGGGTTGTCTTCGGCACTGTCCGGGGTGTTATTATCTCCAGTGCCGGAATCGCCGTTTTTGCTTTGGCGGGATTTAGAGCGGCGCCGCGGATGCCGGCGCTTAGGCTGCTTCTTGGAGGGTCATCCTCCGTTGTTCCATCGCCATTCCCTTCTTTTGGGGTGTCCACCATGTATATGTCATATGACGAGGTGGCTTTCAAGTGCCCTATAGGCGCTGGTTCTTGGGCGTCTCCTTCATCGGCGTCCATAACATCGATGTCTTCAGAGTCGAAGTCGAGCATGTCGGTTAAATCATCGACAGTGGCTACGAAGTGCGTGGTGGGTGGTGGGTGGGTTTCGAATTTCTTCATCGTCCGCATCCCAACCTTGCTGACCATAGTCCGGCCAGGGCTCTCCTGATAAAGAGAGAGACTGTAGTGAATTCAGAATGTCGCCAAAGGGTGAATGCGGAAAGATGTCCGCAGCGGCGAACTCCATGATCGGCGCCCAATCGGGTTCGATCGGCAGGGGTGCGGAAGGCTCGGAATCCAGAAAGGAGTCCGGCACCTTGGAGTCGCGAGCCTCGCTGTCGATGTAAAAACCGGCGGATCTCGGGTAGGGGGTCCCGAACTGTGCGTCTAGGCGGATGGTAACAGGAGACAAGGGACACGATGTTTTTACCCAGGTTCGGGCCCTCTCGATGGAGGTAAAACCCTACTCCTGCTTGATTAATATTGATGATATGGGTAGTACAAGAGCTGATCTACCACGAGATCAGAGAGGCTAAACCCTAGAAGCTAGCCTATGGTATGATTGTTGTTCGTCCTATGGACTAAAACTCTCCAGTTTATATAGACATCGGAGAGGGCTAGGGTTACACAGAGTCGGTTACAATGGGAGGAGATCTTCATATGGAATCGCCAAGCTTGCCTTCCACGCCAAGGAAAGTCCTATCCGGACATGGGACGAAGTCTTCAATCTTGTATCTTCATAGTCCGGGAGTCCGGCCAAAAGTCATAGTCCGGCCATCCGGACACCCCCTAATCCAGAACTCCCTCAGTAGCCCCTGAACCAGGCTTCAATGACGACGAGTCCGGCGCGCAAATTGTCTTCGGCATTGCAAGGCGGGTTCCTCCTCCGAATATTTCATAGAAGATGTTGAACACAAGGATAGTGTCCGGCTCTGCGAAATAAGTTCCACACACCACCGTAGAGAGAATAATATCTGCACAAATTTAATCTGCTGACGTATTCCGCAGCGTGACATCACGCCACGGCCAAGCCTTTATTTGAATCGTTTTATTGTTCCACCTCAGCGCGTTTAGCGAGGCGGTTTCCTTGGCACGTCTTGTCAAAGCAGAGATCGTGTCCCACTATTCCGGGATTCTCATCAATACGGGCATGGGTAACCCAACCGTGCCATTAACCGCGGCGCTTGGGAGATAAGCGAGTTTTATTAGGCTGGTGGGGGCTCATAGTTTCGGCCGCCCATATAAGGGGATAAGGACCCACCCTTTCCATCTACGCCTTCTTCCTCCTTTGCTTATCCATTCCTGCGCACTCGAGCTCCAGCGCCCAAGTCCGCACTTCATACCTCAACCTTCTCCAATCATGTCCGGAGCGGGAGGTAGATGGATGGCCTCCACCGTCACGGAGGGGCACATCAAAAAGTTGAGGAAGGCTAGATACTTGTCTGATGACATCGCGCACCGGCTTCCAAATGAGGGGCAACTCATCCCCACCCCTGGGCTCCATGAGAGGGTCGTATTTCTCCCCCACTTCCTGCGCGGACTGGGCTTTCCTCTTCACCCGTTCGTCCGAGGGCTCATGTTCTACTACGGCCTGGACTTCTACGATCTGGCCCCGAACATTATCCTCAACATCTCGGCATTTATCATCGTGTGCGAGGCTTTCCTCCGCATCCAGCCTCACTTTGGCCTATGGCTGAAGATCTTCAGCGTCAAGCCAAAGGTCGTGAGCGGACGTCAAGCGGAGTGCGGAGGCGCCATGGTGGGAAAGATAGCCAACGTTACATGGCTCGAGGGCGCCTTCGTAGAGACCACCAAAGGGTGGCAGTCGGGGTGGTTCTATATCACCGAGCTGTGTGACCCTGAATGGGCAGCGACCCCTGAATTCCGATCTGGCATCCCCACACGGCTCACATCTTGGAAAGAGACGGGCCTGTTGTGGGGTAGTCCGGAAGAGGTGACCGGACTCCAAACCTGTGTCCGAGACCTGGTGAACAAGAAGGTTAAGCTTGTCAACGTAGTCCAGGTCATGCTCTTCCGCTGGATTCTCCCGTGTCAACGACGGGCCTTACACTTGTGGGAGTTCGACCCGGCCCAGCACCAGACTTTGTCCCGGCTCTTCGACACAAAACACGAGGACGCCTGGAAGGTGCTATTCAAGAGCTCCGAGGTCTCCCCTCCCGTCACCGAGGATCGCGGATTCTGCGCCAAGCGCCAAGCCACCGAAGTAAGCTTGCTTTTAGTCCTTCACGGGACACTTGATTTTCATAGTTTGACTCTATGTAGGATCTAAACTCCTGCTCCTTTGACAGGACTGGAAGAGGACATCCGAACAGTTTGACTGTCCGGCCCCTTTGCCCGAAGGCCCAGCAGACACACGCTTGACGAAGCTGCTGGTTCCAGCACCTCACGTGGTGCCGGAGAAGAAGGCCAAGAAGAAGGCACGGGGACTCGAAAGAGTTCCCGACACCTGGTGGTGTCGGATTCATCGCCTGACAACCCTGAAGTGCCCTCCGCCTCTGAAGATGAGGAGGAGGAAGAAGAAGAAGCATCTCCCCCTCCAGTGGGGGGAGGAAAGAAAAGGAAGGCCGCCCCAACTGGGGAGGCCGGAGGGTCCAAGAAGGGGAGGACCCTTCTGCCGGACTACGCCTCCGATGCCAAAGACGGCGGGGAGGAATGGCCATCCAGGGTCAAGCCCCTGGCAAAATCGTAAGTATCCGGATACCAGAATAACTTATGGCGCTCCTCTATTGTACGGTACCTTCTGACACCGAATTCAATCATGCAGTCCGCCCAAGGCTCAGCTCGGCGATTCGTCGAGCGGCTCCCTGGATTCGTCGGATGTGAATAGCACTTCACTTCCGACGACCTCCTCCCCTCTCCCCACGGACGACGCCGAGGTGGATTCCCAAAAGGGACTAAACCAAGAGGAGGTGGTCCTGGAGGCGCTACAAGGCGACCTCTAGGACTCCAGGCCCAAAGGGGGTAAAGCCCCAGAGGGATCTAAGTCCGGCCCTGGGCCGGACACCGCTTCGGAGCCTTCAGTGGTTTCGGAGTCCGGCAGGCGGCCCCTTCGTAAGAAGGGCAAGCCTACGACGCCGGCGGCCTCTGTCCAACCGGAGACGCCAGAAAATTTGCTGGAGGTGCTTAACAGCGCCTCCATCGACGAGGAGCACCGCACTGTTATGAGTGCGGTGATTCAGAAGGTTCAGTCCGCCAAGAGCGGGCTGACAGAAGCCTGTACCAGCCTGCTAACAGGCTTTGGGGTATGTATTTAAAACATATAAAAATGTTACCGCATACACAGTAGCCCCTGATGCTTAGTTTGGTGTTCGGAAAGAAAAGCCGGACTGAGGATCTAAAAAAAAGGTATACGCAGGAGTCTAACATAAATATGTCAATATGGGAATGCAGGCTGCGCTGCTGACCTTTGCCGCACTGATTGCAGAGGTCGAAGCATTGAAGCAGAGCCTCAAGCGGTCCGAGAACAAGCTCGGCCGTGCCAAGAAGCAGCTCGAGGATAAGGAAGGCATGTAATACCCTATGTAAATGTATATAGAAATACCTGGTTGCAAATAATGACAGGACCAACGTGAATGTTGCAGGGGCCACAACCTAGGTGGCAACCCTGAAGGAAGCGCTTTCCAAGGCCGAAGATAATGCAGCCATGGAGCGCTCAGAGCGAGAGAAGCAAGAGGCGCAGGTGGCGGAGGTGCAGCAAGAGCTCGATGCTCTTGTGAAAAAACATGAGAGGTTAGATCTTGACTCGAAGAGCCGAGAGTACGAGCTTGCCTTGGCACTTGAAAGCGCCCAATTTGCCAAGGCCGAAGCCCAAAAAGCCCTCCACGAGATTGAGGCGATGAAAAAGATTGCGGCGGGTAAGGCATTCTTTATGCAAAGCAAGCATGTGAAAGTAAATTACCTGTTACTTACCCGAATCCGGAGTTCCCCAGGAGCATTCGCAGATCTGCCCCGCAGTGCATCCGACGCCGCCGCGTTCTTCCGGGCCGAAGAAGGGAGCTTGACCGAGAAGGTGTTCTAGTCTTAGAATGCTGAGGTCGAACACCCGGTGCCTTTGAGCGACCAGCTGAAGCAGCTGGTCGAGCTTCATAAGGCTGCCGAACAGGCCATGAAGGGCCTGATAGGCCGGCTGTGGCCTAGGGAGGTCATGCTGTTAAGCTACTTTGGGTTGGTGCGGCGGCTGGTGGATGCCTGTCCATGGCTTGAAGTCATCAAGCGCTCCGTGTGCATCAAGCGCACTGGGGCAAGCTAGATGCTGAGAAGCTGGTGAAGGATGGGCCACCAGAGGGGAAGGAGCATCGCAGGCCCGAGATGTATTATGAGGGCATCCTGAAGGGTGCCGTCTTGTAGCGAATGAATGTATTGGGGATGTAATTTTTGAGTAAACTCGCTCGTGTTTATCCTGTGCGCTGAAAAATTGTTCATATGCGCTAAGCAACGCTTTTTGAATTTAAAATATTACCTTCTGTGCGGCCGTTTATGAAATCTGAGAGATGCAAGTCGTTAGCTTCTACCCCCATGCCACGAGTGCTGGGGTGTTCGGGATAAACCTGAGCGCTCTTATTCCCATTCTTGGGTCCATCTAGGGAGGCGCTCAGCACAACAAACTAGGCCATCAGACTTATAATGCTTTATCACTCTCACTTAGCCATAGAATTCTATAATTTTAAATTTTGGCGAAGCCCCTAGTATTCGGAAGACCGAGTTCAGGGCGCTATCCACGCCTAGGCCGGATAAATCCGGCTCCTCGCTCTAAGCGACATAAGTCTTTAGGGACTCGAAAAACCTCTCAAACAGTGACCGGTCTCTCGCACAATCATGGCGGTCAGTTTTAGCTTTCTCTACTGAGGTGTTAACCCAGCTCAACTGGGGCACAATCGCAGTAGTTCTCCCAGCGCTACCTTAGCCGACATTGCAGAACGTAAGGTACCAAAACATGGGAGCCGGGCAAACCCAACTATTGACCCAAGACATGATTCGGAGCCGATGCATATAGTGCTATAAGTTCGGGATGCCGCACTCGTGAGTGTTCGGTCTTTTCACACCGTATTATGGGGTACTTAAGCCCCTGGTGTATTGGCCGTACCAAAGTGTACGGTTGCATAATGTCATGACTGAACATATTTGTATAAAAATAAATGAATACAATAATAGATAAGAGCTATGTATTGTTTATTAAAAAGGGCTGCTATGAAAGCAAAATGTTACAAATAGTGCGATAAGCAAGAGATGGGATTATTTGACATGTCCCTCTCCAGGGGCAAGCTGCGAGACTTTAAGTAAAACAGGTATTTAGCTCGTTATGGAGACCACATCGACATTTGACGCGGCTTGTTGTCTCCCTGGCTGTTGCATCGTGTGTTCGGCGAGTGTATTGCCGGACAGGCCTTCCGAATAGTTGGGTCCTGAAAGTATAAAAAAGGAAACGGCAGAATATGGAGCCCCTAGTGCGGTTGAGCCGCATTCTAGGCATGCCATGGTTGTGCCCCTCCCCTTATGCCCATGGTATTTCCAGAGCGTAGTTATGTACGTGTGGTATCGCTATCGCAATCTCACGAGGGCTGGGGTTGGGGCCGCACTACTATGCTTGCTCGGAACGTGCCAACTGGTTTTGTTGTAGGTTACTTCGGGCGTGCTTGACGTTGTCCGGACGTTTAACAGCCGGATTGGAGAATTGCCTTGAGAGGCTACTTTGTACTTCCGCCGCCAGGGCCGCCGTGTGCTCCTCTGTTTGGAGAGAGCATTCGGTGTTTCCATTGACCGTAATGACTCCGCGAGGACCTGGCATCTTGAGCTTGAGATATGCGTAGTGCGGCATCACATTAAATTTTGTGAATGTGGTTCGTCCGAGCAGGGCGTGATAGCCACTGCGGAAGAGGACTATGTCGAAGATTAACTCTTCGCTTCGGAAATTATCCGGGGATTCGAAGACCACTTCGAGTGTAACTGAGCCTATACAGCTGGCTTCTACACCTGGTATGACACTTTTAAAGGTTGTCTTTGTGGGTTTAATCCTTGAGGGATCTATACCCATTTTTCGCATTGTATCCTGATAAAGCAGGTTCAGGCTGCTGCCGTCGTCCATGAGGACTCTAGTGAGGTGAAATACGTCAATGATTGGGTCTAGGACCAATGCCGAATCCGCCGTGACGAATGCTAGTGGGGTGGTCCCTTCGATCAAAAGTGATCGGGCAGGAAGACCATGGGTTGAACTTTGGGGCGACTGGCTCCAACGCATAGACGTCCTTGAGAGCACGCTTCCGCTCCCTTTTGGGGATATGGGTTGCGTATATCATGTTCACCGTCCGCACTTGTGGGGGGAAGCCCTTCTGTCCTCTGTTGTTCGGCGGCCGAGGCTCCTCCTCGTCATCGCTATGCAGCCCCTTGTCTCTGTTTTCGGCACTTAACTTGCCTGCCTGCTTGAACACCCAACAATCCCTGTTGGTGTGATTGGCTGGTTGTTCGGGGGTGCCGTGTATCTGGCACGAGCGATCGAGTATCAGGTCTAAATTGGATGGGCCCGGAGGGTTTCTTTTGAATGGCTTCTTCCGCTGACCGGGTTTAGAGCCTCTAAATCTGGCATTAACTGCCGTATCCTCAGTATTTTCTCTGTTAATGCGGCGCTTGTGCTTGTTGCAATGTGACCTGCCATTGTTGTCCTTGGTATCCGAGTTGCCAGGGCTCTTGGTTATGTTATTGCTACGAGCTAGCCAACTGTCTTCTCTCGTGCAAAAGCAGGTCATGAGTGTCGTGACGGCTGCCATAGATTTCGGCTTTTCCTGTCCTAGGTGCCGGGCAAGCCATTCGTCTCGGATGTTGTGCCTGAAGGCTGCAAGAGCCTCTCCGTCCGGACATTCAACTATTAGATTTTTCTTGGTTAGGAACCATGTCCAGAATTGTCTGGCCGATTCCTCTGGCTACTGGATTATGTGGCTTAGGTCATCGGCGTCTGGTGGTCGCACATAAGTGCCCTGGAAGTTGTCAAGGAATGCGGATTTCTGGTCCTCCCAGCAACTAATTGACTCCGCTGGCAGGCTGTTAAGCCAATGCCGAGCTGGTCCTTTAAGCTTGAGCGGGAGGTATTTGATGGCGTGTAGATCATCACCACGGGCCATGTGGATTTGAAGGAGATAATCCTCGATCCATACCGCAGGATCTGTTGTGCCATCGTATGATTCGATGTTTACGGGTTTAAAACCCTCGGGGATTTGATGATCCATTACTTCGTCTGTGAATCATAGTGGGTGTGTGGCGCCCCTGTACTGGGCTATATCACGACGTAGCTCGGATGAGCTTTGTCTGTTGTGTTCGGCCTGGCCGTATTTATCATATCCGGCGTGACAGTTATCGTCACGTGACGTGGGGCGCCCACACGATCCGTAGATCGATCTTGTTTGCCTTGCCTTATCCTCCAATATGTCTTGCAGGTCTGTTGCGTTTCCCCGTGCTCTGGTATTTTTTGAGTGGCGCCGGGGTGCGGCTTGAGTTGAGGGCCGAAAGGCCTCTCTGTCGCGGCCATGGGGTGGCCGATCGGCCACATCATACGCTGGTGATGTAGGTTTAGTTGCTTCCTCCTCTAGTTGGGGTAGCAGCCTGCGCTTTGGGTAGCTCTTGGAGGGGCGTTCGAGTTTATACTCTTCGGCCGCCAGGACTTCAGTCCATCTGTCGACTAGCAAATCTTGGTTAGCTCTGAGTTGCTGCTGTTTTTTCTTGAGGCTGCTTGCCGTGGCCATAAGCCTGCGTTTGAAACGCTCTTGTTCGACGGGATCCTCTGGCACGACAAATTTGTCGTCGTCGAGGCTTGCCTCGTCTTCGGAGGGAGGCATATAATTGTCGTCCTCGACCTCCCTGTCTGTCGCTCTCTCATGGGGGCTGGCTTCTCCATCCTCCTGTGTTGAATCCTGCTGGAGGGGGTTGTCTTTGGCACTGTCCAGGGTGTTGTTGTCTCCAGTGCCGGACTCGCCGTTTTTTCTTTGGCGTGATTTAGAGCGGCGCCGCTCTCGTTGGCGCTTAGGTTGCTTCTTGGAGGGGTCGTCCTCCGTTTTTTCATCGCCATTCCCTGCTTTAGGGGTTTCCACCATGTATATATCATATGACGAGGTGGCTTTCCAGTGCCCTATAGGTGCTGGTTCTTGGTCGTCTCCTTCATCGGCGTCCATACCGTCGATGTCTTCAGAGTCAAAGTCGAGCATGTCGGTTAGATCGTCGATAGTGGCTACGAAGTGGGTGGTGGGTGGGTTTCGAATTTCTTCGTCGTCCGCATCCCAACCTTGGTGACCATAGTCCGGCCAGGGCTCTCCTGACAAGGAGAGAGACTTTAGTGAATTCAGGATGTCGCCAAAGGGCGAGTGCTGAAAGACGTCCGTGGCGGTGAACTCCATGATCGGAGCCCAATTGGGTCCTATCGGAAGGGGTGCGGAAGATCCGGAGTCCGGGAAGGAGTCCGGTACCTTGGAGTCACTAGCCTTACAAAGGACTAGGCTGGTATTTGGCTCTATCGCCGCAGAGATTGCGGCTCCTGGGGCGGCGTCCAACCGTCCGTCCCCGACTGGCGCAGTCGGCCCCGAGCTAATGGTCGGAGTGGACGCCTGAGCGGCGCTCCGGGCGCTGTCCAGCGGCAGAGCTAGATCATGCCCCTCGTCACAGTGCGGCGCACTCGGCCGTGGCTCGAATCCATCGAAGGTCAAGTCCTCGCGGATGTCGGCCGTGTAGTTTAAGCTTCCAAATCTGACCTGATGGCCAGGGGCATAGCTTTTGATCTGCTCCAGATGGCCAAGCGAATTGGACCGCAGTGCGAAGCCGCCGAACACGAAGAACTGTCCGGGGAGAAAGGTCTCACCCTGGACCTCGTCGTGGTTGATGATCGAAGGAGCCATCGGGCCTAAAGGTGACGACACAGAGGAACTCTCAATGAAAGCACCAATGTCGGTGTCAAAACCGGCGGATCTCGGGTAGGGGGTCCCGAACTGTGCGTCTAGGCGGATGGTAACAGGAGACAAGGGACATGATGTTTTTACCCAGTTTCGGGCCCTCTCGATGGAGGTAAAACCCTACTCCTGCTTGATTAATATTGATGATATGGGTAGTACAGGAGTTGATCTACCACGAGATCAGAGAGGCTAAACCCTAGAAGCTAGCCTATGGTATGATTGTTGTTCATCCTACGGACTAAAACTCTCTGGTTTATATAGACACCGGAGAGGGCTAGGGTTACACAGAGTCGGTTACAATGGGAGGAGATCTTCATATCGAATCGCCAAGCTTGCCTTCCACGCCAAGGAAAGTCCTATCCGGACACGGGACGAAGTCTTCGATCTTGTATCTTCATAGTTCGGGAGTCCGGCCAAAGGTCATAGTCCGGCCATCCGGACACCCCCTAATCCAGGACTCCCTCACTTGCGAAGGACAATACTGGTGTTTGGCTCGATCGCCATAGAGATTACAGCCCCCGAGGTGGTGTCTAGCCACCCGTCCTCGATCGGCGCAGTCGGCTACGAACTAAGGGCTAGAGCAGACACCTGAGCGGCCTTCTGGGCACTGTCCGGCGGCAGAGCTAGATCATGCCCATCGTGACAGTGTGGCGCGCTCGGCTGTGGCTCGAATTCGTCGAAGATCAAGTCTCCGCGGATGTCAGCCGTGTAGTTCAAACTTCCAAATCTGACCTGATGGCCAGGGGCGTAGCTTTCGATCTGCTCCAGATGGCCAAGCGTATTGGCCCGCAGTGCAAAGCCGCCGAGTACGAAGATCTGTCCGGGGAGAAAAGTCTCACCCTGGACCGCATCGTTGTTGATGATCGGAGGAGCCATCAGGCCTAAAGGTGACGACACAGAGGAACTCTCAATGAAAGCACCAATGTCTGTGTCAAAACCGGCGGATCTCGGGTAGGGGGTCCCAAACTGTGCGTTTAGGCGGATGGTAACAGGAGACAAGGGACACGATGTTTTTACCCAGGTTCGGGCCCTCTCGATGTAGGTAAAACCCTACTCCTGCTTGATTAATATTGATGATATGGGTAGTACAAGAGTAGATCTACCACGAGATCAGAGAGGCTAAACCCTAGAAGCTAGCCTATGGTATGATTGTTGTTCGTCCTACGGACTAAAACCCTCCGGTTTATATAGACACCGGAGAGGGCTAGGGTTACACAGAGTTGGTTACAATGGGAGGAGATCTACATATCTGTATTGCCAAGCTTGCCTTCCACGCCAAGGAAAGTCCCATCTGGACACGGGACGAAGTCTTCAATCTTGTATCTTCATAGTCCAGGAGTCCGGCCAAAGGTCATAGTCCGGCTATCCGGACACCCCCTAATCCAGGACTCCCTCACCTATATTTACAAGAAAGTGAGTGGGAGCTCTGTAGCATTTCTAATATTATATGTGGATGACATATTGTTGATTGGAAATGATGTAGAGTTTCTGGATATCATAAAAGGATACTTGAAAAAACTTTTTCCATGAAAGACCTCGGTGAAGCTAATTATATATTGGGCATCAAGATCTATAAGAGATAGATCAAGACTCTTAATAGGATTTTCAATGAGTACATACTTTGAAAAGATTTTGAAGGAGTTCAAAATGGATCAGTCAAAGAAGGAGTTCTAGCCTATATTGTAATGTGTGAAGTTGAGTAAGACTCAAAACCCAACCACGACAGAAGATAGAGAGAGAATGAAAATCATCCCCTATGCCTTGGTCATAGGTTCTATAAAGTATGCCATGCTATGTACCAGACTTGTTGTGTGCCTTGCCATGAGTTTGGCGAGGGGGTACAATAGTAATCTAGGAGTAGATCACTGGACATCGGTCAAAATTATCCTTAGAGGACTAAGGAATTGTTTCTCGGTTATGGAGGTGATAAAGAGGTCATCATAAAGAGTTATGTCGATGCAAGCTTTTACACCGATCCAGATGACTCTGAGTCTCAATCTGGATACATATTGAAAGTGGGAGCAATTTGCTAGAGTAGCTCCATGCAGAGCATTCTAGACATAGAAATTTGCAAAATACATACGGATCTGAATGTGGTAGACCCATTGACTAAACCTCTCTCACAAGCAAAACATGATCACACCTAAGTACTCTTTGGGTGTTAATCACATAGCGATGTGAACTAGATTATTTACTCTATTATACCCTTTGGGTGTTGGTCACATGGTGATGTGAACTATTGATGTTAAATCACATGCCGATGTGAACTACATTATTGACTCTAGTGCAAGTCGGTGACTGAAGCAAACATTCCCTAGAGGCAATAATAAATTGTTATTTTATATTTCCTTATTTCATGATAAATATTTATTATTCATGCTAGAATTGTATTAACCGAATACTTGATACATGTGTGGATACATAGACAAAGTATTGTGTCCCTAGTAAGCCTCTACTAGACTAGCTTGTTAATCAAAGATGGTTAAGTTTCCTAACAATAGACACGTGTTGTCATTTGATAAATGGGATCACATCATTAGGAGAATGATGTGATGGACAAGACCCATTCGATAGCTTAGCATAATGATCATTCAGTTTTATTGCTATTGCTTTGTTCATGTCAAACACATATTCCTCCGACTATGAGATTATGCAACTCTTGTATACAGGAGGAATGCCTTATGTGCTATCAAACTTCACAACATAACGGTGATTATAAAGATGCTCTACAGGTATCTCTGTAGGTGTTTGTTGGGTTGGCATAGATCGAGATTAGGATTAGTCACTCCAAGTATCGGAGAGGTATCTCCGGGCCCTCTCGGTAATGCACACCATAAGAAGCCTTGCGAGCAAAGTGAATAATGAGTTAGTTGCAGGATGATGCATTACGGAACGAGTAATGAGACTTGCTGGTAACGAGATTGAACTAGGTATGAAGATACTGATGATCGAATCTCAGGCAAGTAACATATCGATGACAAAGGGAATAACATATGTTGTCATAATGGTTCCGCCTATAAAGATCATCATAGAATATGTAGGAGCCAATATGAGAATCTAGGTTCCGCTATTGGTTATTGACCGGAGTGGTGTCTCGGTCATGTCTACATAGTTCTCGAACCCGTAGGGTCCGCACGCTTAACATTCGATGATGATTTTGTATTATATGAGTTATGTGATTTGGTGACCGAATGTTGTTTGGAGTCCCGGATGAGTTCGCGGACATGACGTGGAGTCTCAGAATGGTAAAGATTGATATATAGGACGATAGCATTCGGACACCGGAAGTTTTCCGAAGGGTATCGGGTACATATCGGGTCACCGAAACGGGTTCCGAGCACTCCCCGGCAAAGATATGGGCCTAATGGGCCAACAGGGGAAACGCAACATCCAGCAGGGGTTGCTGCGCCCCCCATATGGGCTGAACTAGAGGAGGAAGGAAAGAGGGGAAGAGAGATGGAAGGGGAGGGATTCGGCCTCCCCCTTCCTTCCCTCCTCTCTCCTCCTTCCTTCCTCCTCCGGAAAATATGGAAAGGGGGGCGAACTGGACTAGGCCCCCAAGTAGGATTCCTCCTACTTGGGGCGCCCCAAGGCTGTCCCCGCCCGCTCCCACCTATACATATGTGGGTAGGGGACGCCTAGAACACACATCAACTATTGTTAGCCGTGTGGCGGCGCCCCCCTCCAAAGTTTACGCCTCCGATCATATTCTCGTAGTGCTTAGATGAAGCCCTGCGCGGATCACTTCACCATCACCGTCACCACGCTATCGTGCTGACGGAACTCATCTACTTCCTCGACACTCTGCTGGATCAAGAGTTCAAGGGACGTCATCGAGCTGAAAGTGTGCAGAACTCGGAGGTGCCATACATTCGGTGCTTGATCGGTCGGAACGAGAAGAAGTTCAACCAGATCAACCGCGCTGTCAAACGCTTCCGCTTTTGGTCTACGAGGGTATGTAGACACACTCTCCCCCTCTTGTTGCTATGCATCCCCTATATAGATCTTGCGTGAGCGTAGGATTTTTTTTGAAATTGCATGCTACGTTCTCCAACAATAAGGTTGACCATTCACTTTGAACAAACCCTAGAACACATTTCACTCTCTCTCACACACTCATACACCAAATCTCAGACCCCAAAGGGTTTTGAGAGCATTTGTGAGAAGCTGTCCAATCAAGTGATAGATCCACTCCTTCCCCTTCTTTGCACGAAAGGAATTCGTGATTTGAGCAAGGCTTGAGCTTTTCCCATCATTCTTGTTACTCTTGGAGGTTGGACACTCCTAGGCTGTAGGAGTTCTTCGGAGAGGAATCATTCATTGTGATTACCCCCGAAAAGTTTGTGAGGGTTTGGAGACCACCCCAAGTTTTATCACTAGTGGTTGAGAATCGCCTTCATGGTGATATCTCAAAGAGAGAATAGGCTAAGCCTTCGTGGCGTTGGTGTGCCTTCATGGTAATGTGCACCTTTCTAAACCGTGACATAGCTTCCCTCCAAGGAAGTGAACATCGGCATACATCCTCGTCTCTCAGAGTTGCGATTATTCATAACCCTATCTCCCTGCTTACGGTTACTTGTCTCTTAGATTCTACTTACATTATATTGTGCTTGCTCGTTTAAATACTTGTTGTATTCACTCTCCTTAGAAATAGTATCACCTTTGCAATTGTTAGGCTCACTCTCATATTCCACGTTGTTGCCTAAAATTGCTAAGTAACACTTAAAATTTGGATTTGTACCTATTCACCCCGCTCTAGGTCCATCTCGATCCTTTCAATTAGTACCAGAGCCTCGTGCTCTATTCTTGTGGCTTAACCGCCCTAGAGCGATATGAACCCCGATGGGACTCCCCTTGTTGCAGATCCAAAGGAGAAGGGCGCGGCTTCGTCGGAAGTCAAGTCCTTCACTTCTGAGGATCTGGAACAGGCCCTTGCTAAGCAAAAGGAGGAGCATGATGCTTCCCTTGAGGCCTTGGTCCAAATGAGGTTAGCCACATTAACCACGATGCTCGCACCACTTGCTAATCCGGGTGGTGCGGCCTCGAGGCCAACTATGCCTACTCCTTCGCTTGGCGAACAACCTCCTAGTAATGATCACTCTAGTGTTCCATGGCTTTATGCAAGACCTCAGGTAGAGAAACCTAAGTATAACCCTAGGGGAAAACCCACTTTGCTTGATGACAGTTCCAATTTTTCTTTGTGGAGAGTTGGTATGCAGGATCATCTTAGGTACGCCAATGATGAAATGTTAGACATCTTGGAGCATGGCTACAACCCAGTTGACCCAAATATTCTCACTCTAAGAGAAACATGTAATAAGCATCTCAACGACACCGCAATCATGTGCATAAGGAAAGGAATGAATGATAAGAAAAGGAGACCTTACATACACATCACAAGTGCCAAAGAGTTATGGGATAGTATTGTGAGAACCAAGACCGGTACCTCCACTCTCCGGCTAGCTCAATATGAAATTGCCAAGGTTTAATTGCAAAACTTTTGTACGAAGAAAGGTGAATCCCCCAAGCAGCTCCTTGAGCGTCTCATGACCCTCTCCGCCGACATCGAGTCATGTGATTGCCACAAGACATAAGATGGATTCAACTTGACTAAGCGATTTCTCGTGGAAAATTTACTTCATGCTCCTGCTCCGTATCATCACCAAATGTTGTGGGACATAAGGCAACATCATGGATTCAAGGAAATGACTTTCGATGACATCATATCCACTTTTCAACTATTCGATGAATCCAAGGCAAATGCTACAAAACTGTTGGAGAACGTAGCATGCAATTTCAAAAAAAATCCTACGCTCACGCAAGATCTATCTAGGAGATGCATAAAAACGAGAGGGGGAGAGTATGTCTATGTACCCTCTTAGACCAAAAGTGGAAGCGTTTGACAACGCGGTTGATGTAGTCGAACTTCTTCTCGTTCCGACCGGTCAAGCACCGAACGTATGACACCTCCGAGTTTAGCACACGTGCGGCTTGATGACGTATCCTCCTTCTTGATCCAGCAAGCGGGAGAGGAGAAGTAGATGGGATCACAACCAACATGATGGCATGATGGTGATGGTGGTGGTGGAGCACCGACAGCGCTTCGCTAAGCGTCGTCGGGACGAGGCGGTGGAACTACGGAGTAACGAGAGAGAGAGAGGGGCGCCAAGGGCTAGGTGTGTCCTCTTGGGGCGCCCCCTCCTCTCTATATATACGTGTAGGGGCATGGAAAATAGATCCTCCAATCCCTAGGGCGCTGCTAAGGGAGAGAGGACTTGGACTCAAGTCCAATCCTATTCCTACTAGGACTCCTTCCTTTTTTGCCTTCCCTAGCCACATGGGCTTTTGAGGACTTGGTGCGCCTAGCCCAATAAGGCCAGGGCACCTCCCCGCAGCCCATGCTAGCACTTGGGTCGTGGTGAACCCACTTGCGGACTTCTGGACCCCTCTGAAATCCTCCGGAACCTTCTGGAAGCTTCTCGGTACAATACCGAAAAAACTGCACCTTTTTCTGGAACCCAAAATATCACTTCCCATATATAAATCTTTACGTCTCGACCATTTCGAGACTCCTCGTGACGTCCGGGATCTCATCCGGAACTCCGAACAACGTTTGGTTACCACTCATCAAATATCCCAATACTACTCTAGCGTCAACGAGCGTTAAGGGTGCGACCCTACGGGTTCGAGAACTATGTAGACATGACCGAGATAGCTCTCCGGTCAATAACCAACAGCGGAACCTGGATGCTCATATTAGCTCTCACATATTCTATGAAGATCTTTATCGGTTGAACCATTATGATAACATACGTTATTCCCTTTGTCATCGGTATGTTACTTGCCCGAGATTCGATCGTCGGTATCTTCATACCTATTTCAATATCGTTACCGGCAAGTCTCTTTACTCGTTACATAATGCATCATCCCGCAACTAACTCATTAGTCACACTGCTTGCAAGGATTCTTATGTTGTGCAATACTAAGAGGGCCCAGAGATACCTCTTCGATACTCGGAGTGACAAATCCTAATCTTTATCTATGCCAACCCAAAAAACACCTTCGGAGATACCTGTAGAGCATCTTCATAATCACCCAGTTACATTGTGATGTTTGATAGCACACAAGGAATTCCTCCAGTATCCGGGAGTTGCATAATCTCATAGTCGGAGGAATATGTATTTGACATGAAGAAAGCAGTAGCAATTAAACTGAACGATCATAATGCTAAGCTAACGAATGGGTCTTGTCCATCATGTCATTCTCCTAATGATGTGATCCCGTTCATCAAATGACAACACATGTCTATGGTTAGAAAACTTAACCATCTTTGATTAACGAGCTAGTCAATTAGAGGCATACTAGGGACACGTTGTTTTGTCTATGTATCCACACATGTATCAAGTTTCCGGTTAATACAATTCTAGCATGAATAATATACATTTATCATGATATAAGGAAATACAAAATAACAACTTTATTATTGCCTCTAGGGCATATTTCCTCCAGTCTCTCACTTGCACTAGAGTCAATAATCTAGTTCACATCGCCGTGTGATTTCACACTAATAGTTCACATCTGTATGTGATTAACACCCATAGTTCACATCGCGATGTGATCAATACCCAAAGGGTTTAGAGTCAATAATCTAGTTCACATAGCTATGTGATTAACACCCAAAGAGTACTAAGATGTGGTAATGTTTTGCTTGTGAGAGAAGTTTAGTCAACGGGTCTGCCACATTCAGAGCCATATGTATTTCGCAAATTTATATGTCTATAATGCTCTGCATGGAGCTCTTCTAGCTAATTGCTCCCACTTTCAATATGTATCCAGATTGAGACTCAAAGTCATCCGGATTGGTGTAAAATTTTGCATTGACTTAACTCTTTACGACGAACTCTTTATCACATCCATAACCAAGAAATATTTCCTTAGTCCTCTTAGGTAACTAAGTATAACTTTGACCGATGTCTAGTCATCCACTCCTGGATCACTATCGTACCCCCTTTCCAAACTCATGATAAGGTACACAATAGGTCTGGTACACAACATAGCATACTTTATAGAACCTATGGTTGAGGCATAGGGAATATCTTTCATTCTCTTTCTATTTTCTGTTGTGGTCGGGTTTTGAGTCTTACTCAACTTTTACACCTTGCAACACAGGCAAGAACTCCTTCTTTGACTGTTCCATTTTGAACTACTTCAAAATCTTGTCAAGGTTGTACTCATTGAAAATCTTATCAAGCGTCTTAATCTATCTCTATAGATCTTGATGCCCAATATGTAAGTAGCTTCACCGAGGTTTTTCATTGAAAAATTATTAATCAACTATCCTTTCATGCTATCCAGAAATCTATATCTTTCCAATCAACAATATGTCATCCACATATAATATCAGAAATGCTACAGAGCTCCCACTCACTTTCTTGTAAATACAGGCTTCACTGTAAGTCTGTATAAAACAATATGCTTTGATCACCTCATCAAAGCATATATTCCAACTCTGAGATGCTTGCACCAGTCCATTGATGGATCGCTGGAGCTTGCACACTTTGTTAGCACCTTTAGGATCGACAAAAACTTTTTGATTGCATCATATACAACTCCTTTTAGAGATATCCATTTAAGGAATGCGGTTTTGACATCCATTTGCCAGATTTCATAAAATGTGGCCATTGCAAACATGATTTGGACGGACTTAAGCATCGCTACGGTTGAGAAAGTCACATCATAGTCAACCCCTTGAACTTGTCAAAAACCTTTTGCGACAAGTCGAGCTTTGTAGACAGTAACATTACCATCAGCGTCAGTCTTCTTCTTGGATATCCATTTATTCTCTATGGATTGTCGTTCATCGGGCAAATCCACCAAAGTCCATACTTTGTTCTTTATACATGGATCCTATCTTAGATTTCATGGCCTCAAGCCATTTATCAGAATCTGGGCTCATCATAACTTCTTCATAGTTTGTAGGTTCGTCATGGTCAAGTAACATGACTTCCAGAGTAGGATTTTCGTACCACTCTGGTGTGGATCGTGCTCTAGTTGACCTACTAGGTTCAGTAGTAACTTGATCTGAAGTTTCATGATCATTATCATTAGCATCCTCTCTAGTTGGTGTAGGCATCACGGGAACGGATTTCTCGAATGAGTGACTTTAAAAATTGAGAGAAGGTACAATTACCTCATCAAGTTCTACTTTCCTCTCACTCACTTCTTTCGAGAGAAACTCCTTCTCTAGAAAGGCTCCATTCTTGGCAACAAAGATCTTGCCTTCAGATCTATGGTAGAAGGTGTAACCAGTTGTTTCTTTAAGGTATCCTATGAAGACGCACTTCTCCGATTTGGGTTCGAGCTTATCAGGCTGAAGCCTTTTGACATAAGCATCACATCCCCAAACTTTAAGAAATGACAGCTTAGGTTTATTGCCAAACCACAGTTCATATGGTGTCGTCTCAACGGATTTTGTTGGTGCCCTGTTTAACGTGAATGCAGCTGTCTCTAATGCATAACCCCAAAACGATAGTGGTAAATCGGTAAGAGACATCATAGATCGTACCATATCTAATAAAGTACGGTTACGATGTTCGGACAAACCATTACGCTGTGGTGTTCCAGGTGGCGTGAGTTGTGAAACTATTCCACATTGTTTTAAATGAAGGCCAAACTCGTAACTCAAATATTCACCTCCGCGATCAGATCCTAGAAACTTTATTTTCTTGGTACGATGATTCTCCACTTTACTATGAAGTTCTTTGAACTTTTCAAAATGTTTCAGAGTTGTGTTTCATTAAGTAGATATACCCATATCTTTTCAAATCATCTGTGAAGGTCAGAAAATAACGATACCCTCCGCGAGCCTCAACACTCATTGGACCGCATACATCGGTATGTATTATTTCCAATAAGTCGTTGGCTCTCCATTGTTCTGGAGAACGGAGTTTTAGTCATCTTGCCCATGAGGCATGGTTTGCAAGTATGAAATGATTCATAATCAAGTGATTCCAAAATCTCATTAACATGGAGTTTCTTCATGCGCTTTACACCAATATGACCTAAACTGTATTGCCACAAGAATGTTCCACTATCATTATCAACTTTGTATCTTTTGACATCAATATTATAAATATATGTGTCACTACGATCGAGATTCAATAAGCCATCCACATTGGGTGTATGACCATAAAAGGTTTTATTCATGTAAACAGAACAACAATTATTTCTTGTCTTAAATGAATAACCGTATTGCAATAAACACGATCATATCTTGTTCATGCTCAACGCAAACACCAAATAACATTTATTTAGGTTCAACATTAATCCCGAAAGTATAGGGAGTGTGCGATGATGATCATATCAATCTTGGAACTACTTCGAATGCACATCATCACTTCACCCTCGACTAGTCTCCATTTATTCTGCAACTCCCGTTTCGATTTACAAATCTTAGCAACCGAACAGGTATCAAATACCCAGGGGCTACTACTAGCACTAGTAAGGTATACATCGATAACATGTATTCAAATATACCTTTGTTCACTTTGCCATCCTTCTTATCCGCCAAATATTTGGGGTAGTTCCGCTTCTAGTGACCATTTCCTTTGCAGTAGAAGCACACAGTTTCAGGCTTAGGTCCAGCTTTGGGCTTCTTCGCGGGAGTGACAACTTGCTTGCCATTCTTCTTGAAGTTCCCTTTCTTTTCCTTTGCCCTTTTTCTTGAAACTAGTGATCTTGTTAACTATCAACACTTGGTACTCTTTCTTTATTTCTACCTTCTCTGATTTCAGCATCGCGAAGAGCTCAGGAATCTTTTTCGTTTATCCCTTGCACATTATAGTTCATCATGAAGTTCTAGTAGCTTGGTGATAGTAACTAGAGAACTCTGTCAATCACTATCTTTTCCGGAAGATTAACTCTCACTTGATTCAACCGATTGTAGTACCCAGACATTCCAAGCATATGCTCACTGGCTGGGCTATTCTCCTCCATCTTGTAGGCAAAGTATTTGTTAGAGGTCTCATACCTCTCGACACGGGCATGAGTATGAAATAAGACAAAATTTAGGAAACGTAAAAATACAGTGCATTGATGTCAAAATAGAGAGAGAGTGAAGAATAACTATTCCTCACCCAGGGTGACGAATAGCGCGACCCTGTATGTAACGCCCCAAGACCGACGCTCCAGAAGACTTCCAGTTATTCCGAGTTTCGTCGTGTGATTTGTTTTGTTTGTGCATTCATCATGCCATCTCATGCATTGCATCATGTCATCATGCCATCATATCATTAATTTTTTAAAACCTCAACTAAATAAATTGCATAGATCTTTTGATCTATTTAAATCGAGGGAATTCACTTGTGATTTCTCTTTATAACATATTAAAGCCTCTCAATATTATTAGGGAGCTATAATAAGATTATTCCATTTATTTGGAATTAACCATAACCCACTTGCAAAATATCCCATGCCGTTGTTATCTCAATTCTTGGTCTCCAACTCTGCCCATAAATTCTTTCGTCATTTTCCCGAGCTCCACCAAATTTCTCAACATTTTTGGACTCTTCCAAAATGTTGTCCTAGTCCATACCATTCAAATTAAATTCAAATGGTTTCGGATTTAAATCTTTCAACCATGCCTCTTTTATTTTCATGGATCAAGCCCATCTTCGCGAGTATGAGAAAGTGACCCTCCTACCCAAGCATCACCCCTATCCTCTTTTTTTTCTTATCTCTGTTTTCTTTAAGAAACGGAGGGAGAGACCCAGCTAGGCCTATGTCAGCCCACCAGGCCTCTGGCCATTTTCCTCTCCACTGGGCCGGCCTCCCAAGGCCCAGCCACCCCTCTAAACCTAGCTGCAGGGGAGAGCTCTGCTCGATCCCTTCTCCTCCCCTTGTTCCTCCTCCAGCGCCGCCAACGCATGCCCGCTGCCAGCGCCAGGAAGGGCTTCGCCCCGATCCCCTCGCGCCTCGGCTCGATCCCCATCCTCCGTTCCCATATCCCCCGCGCCCGATCTCCTCCTCGATGTTGGCCCCGCTGCCGAGCGCCGCCCCTCCGTGCGACGCCTCCTGCTTGCCGCACCCCGCATCTGCCGCGCCTCACCCTTCGCCGCTCGCGTTGCCCGCTGGCTCCGGCAAGCATTGCGCTGGCAAGCCCCTCCAGGACTCCTTCTTCTCCTCCTCACCCGTGACCCGAGCTATGCGCTCACGACCGCGCCATGGCCGCCTCCCTCTGCTGCCAGTCCAACCCCGTCCGTGGCGTGGGACGCTCGGCCTGCTTGTCGTTGTTGCTCCACCATGATGGCCTCCCTCGACCCATCCCCGACCTCCTTGTTCGACTCCTGGTTGGATCCGGCAAGTCCTCGTCTGTGCTGCCTGACTTGCCATCTTCGTGTCCTGCTCGAGCCCGGGCTAGATGCTGCATGTCCATGTCTCCGTTGGCCACCTCTTCCTTTTGGCATGCCCGAGCTCACCTCGAGTCTTCTTGCCGAGGCCTCCGCGGCGAGCAGTGCCCCTGCGATCCTCGCATCTGCAAGCCCCGCTGCCTTTGGATGCCGCCGGATCTTTTTGTCCCGTTAGACACCGATGCCAAGCTCCTCTCCGTCAAGTGTACCCCGAGTACAACTACACAGTGATACGCCAAGTACCCCCTCGGATCGTCAAGTTCGACTACGCGGAGCCGCCAAGTACCACTATGATTGTCATGTACATCTACCGTCGCCCGAAGACCCGTGTACCACGAGCGCCAAGTTCGACTACCGCATGGTTACGCCAAGTTCATCTACGGAACGTGTACGTCTCCAATGGGGTACCACTACCGACGCCGTGTACGACTACTTCCCACGACGACCCATGAACCACTACTTCCTCTACATCGCGAGAACGTCTACTTCCCTCAACAACTCGAACTGCCCCAAAACTGCACGCTTCAAAGTTATAACCCCGAGATGACTGCCCGTGAACGAATGCTTGTGTGTTTTATGAGATGCTCGTGTTTGCACTGTGTCCGAGAGAGGTCTTTGCATGTTCCTCGTTTGCCATGCCGCCGTCCCGTGGGAACCCGGAATCCGGGAGCACACCACCATCCTTGCATGACATGCTCACGCCCACTTCCTTTTGCACCGGTATCTCCGTGAGCTACCGGAACCGATATGTTGCCATGGCATCATTTTCGGATTCATTGCCGTGGCACCCGTTTCGTTCCGCCATGGTGACCAAATGCTCCTTATCATCTTCATGCCAACATTTTCATAAAAATTGCATATAACTTGTTTATGTCATCCGCATCTTGATAACAACATTTAAATGTTTAAAATTGTGTTTGCATTAAATTGCTAAATGACATGTGGGGATTTTAAGGAATTGTTGTTTGTTGTTTCCGGCCTCACTTAAACTTGCCTAGATAGGTAGTTTAATTATGCTTCACCCGTTGCCTTGTTTAATAACATTTAATAATTGCTGAGTATCTTAACCGAGAGTGAACTAAATACTTGCATGTGGTGTTTCGTCAATATGCAACTCGTTGCATATTGAGCTCCACTTAACTTGTAGTATTGTTTGTTGCACTTTGCCATGCCATGCCTCTTTAAACCAGACATGCATCATACTTGATTGTGCATCATGCCATGATTATGCTTGTGTGTTCACCATGTTGTTTGCTTCATTCCGGTTTGCTTCTCTCGTTAGCTTCGGTTTCGTTCCGGAGTTGTGAGGATTCGTTCGACTACGTTCGTTCGTCTTCTTCATGGACTCGTTCTTTTTCCTTGCGGAATCTCAGGCAAGATGACCATTACCCTTTAAATCACTTCTATCTTTGCTTGCTAGTTGCTCCGTTCTATCGCTATGCTGCGCTACCTATCACTTGTTTACCATGCCTCCCAAATTGCCATGTCAGCCTCTAACCTTTTCACCATTCCTAGCAAACCATTGCTTGGCTATGTTACCGCTTTGCTCAGCCCTCTTATAGCATTGCTAGTTGCAGGTGAAGTTGAAGATTGATCCATTATAGACAGGATTATGTTGGGATATCACAATATCTCTTATTTAATTAATGCATCTATATACTTGGTAAAGGGTGGAAGACTCGGCCTTATGCCTGGTGTTTTGTTCCACTCTTGCCGCCCTAGTTTCCGTCATACCGGCGTTATGTTCCCGGATTTTGCGTTCCTTACGCGGTTGAGTGATTTATGGGATCCCCTTGATAGTTCACTTTGAATAAAACTCCTCCAGCAAGGCCCAACATTGGTTTTAACATTTGCCACCTAAGCCTTTTTCCCTTGGGTTCTGCAGACTCAAGGGTCATCTTTATTTTACCCCCCGGGCCAGTGCTCCTCCGAGTGTTGGTCCAAACTAGAGCACCGTGCGGGACCATTCCTTGGCAACTTGGATTACGTCGGTAAATGCACGCTTAGCTTATCCGGTGTGCCCTGAGAACGAGATATGTGCAGCTCCTATCGGGATTTGTCGGCACAGGGGGTGGTCTTGCTAGTCTTGTTTTACCATTGTCGAAATGTCTTGTAAACCGGGATTCCGAGTCTGATCGGGTCTTCCTGGGAGATGGAATATCCTTCGTTGACCGTGAGACCTTATGATGGGCTAAGTTGGGACACCCCTGCAGGGTATAAACTTTCGAGAGCCGTGCCCGCGGTTATGTGGCAGATGGGAATTTGTTAATGTCCGGTTGTAGATAACTTGACACCAGATTCGAATTAAAACGCATCAACCGCGTGTGTAGCCGTGATGGTCTCTTTTCGGCGGAGTCCGGGAAGTGAACACGGTTTTGGGTTATGTTTGACGTAAGTAGGAGTTCAGGATCACTTCTTGATCATTGCTGGCTTCACGACCGTTCCGTTTGCTCTCTTCTTGCTCTTATTTGCGTATGTTAGCCACCATATCCTGCTTAGTCGCTGCTGCAACCTCACCACCCTACCCCTTCCTTTCCTATAAGCTTAAATAGTCTTGATCTCGCGGGTTTTGAGATTGCTGAGTCCTCGTGACTCACCAGATACTATAACAACAATTGCAGGTTCCGATGATACTAGTGCAGGTGATGCAACCGATCTCAGATGGGAGCTCAACGAAGATCTTGGTCGTTACTATGTTTTGTTTCTTGATGATCAGTAGTGGAGCCCAGTTGGGACGATCGGGGATCTAGCAGTTGGGTTATCTTCTTTTCTTTTGGCTTCGTCCGTAGTCGGACTAGGTGTGTACTCTGAATGATGTATGAATTATATGTTCATTGTGTGAAGTGGCGATTGTAAGCCAACTCTTTATCCCATTCTTGTTCATTACATGGGACTGTGTGAAGATGACCCTTCTTACGACAAAACCACCATGCGGTTATGCCTCCAAGTCGTGCTTCGACACGTGGGAGATATAGCCGCATTGTGGGTGTTACATGTTGGTAATCAGAGCCATCCCCGACTTAGGAGCCCCCTGCTTGATTGTTTGCTGGCGTTGTTGAGTCTAGAACAAAAAAATGTTTTGAGTCTTAGGATTATATATATCGGAGAGTAGGATTCTTTTTACTCCTCAGTCCC
Source organism: Triticum aestivum (assembly GCF_018294505.1). Lineage (NCBI taxonomy): Eukaryota > Viridiplantae > Streptophyta > Magnoliopsida > Poales > Poaceae > Triticum > Triticum aestivum. Next base: position 713,097,468 of record NC_057798.1, on the reverse strand, counting down.
TTCGTCGCTCTGGTGAGGTCTCCTGACGTAGATGTTTTGACTTTCCTCTCCTCAAATTTCACTAATTTTTTTTAGGATCACGCGGGTATCTTGGAATCGTTTCGATGGTTTTGTGACGAGAACATTGTTCTTGGTGCCTCTTGTCTTTTATGTGGCAGTGACCCGGGGAGTTGAGCTCCGAGGTGTTGTCGTCATAATTTTATCATTGCAGTTCTGGAATACCTGAGTTTTGACGACATCGAAAATCTCTTTTATGCAGTTGTTGGTGAGATTACCTCGATGCCACCCAGTACTGGGGCAGGAGTTCGGGAGTATTGCCATAGTTGTATAACGGATGCTTTTCGAAGGTTGAGGTACATGATTTCCGAAGGTTTCTTGGTTATGTGTTGACGGATGGATACAGCTTGGATGTAGGGATTGTTAGTTTTGGGTGAGATATATATTGCTTCCCCGGTATCCCCAACACCATATTGCATAACCAGAAAGTTTCGGGAGTTTTATAGGTGGGAATTCAAGTAGCTCTAGTTTTTTTTCGACAGATGCATGATATGAGATTGGGGTTCGACGTCTAGTGGTCCGCCTTTCCATGGTCATTTTTACAGTGGTCTTGTTGTGTATTAAAGAACCCTTGGCTATGCTGGTTCGGGACACTTCGTATGTCAAGTGCACTGCCTTGTACATGATGGTGCTGTACACTCGAGCCCGTGTGGTCCCCACCACAAAAACTTCAGACGGAATCTCTATCATATGTTTGTTCCGGCTTATTCTGCAAGCCAAATCCTTTGTTTTGTGTTATATGTGGTATTCGAGTTGCTTCAAAGTCAAGTGTTGATTCCAGACCTTTCAAGCGGTGTTCTCATATTTCTATGGGAGTAGTAATCCTTCTTGATCACTGAGGTTGTCATGTCAACTCTTTTCCAACTGGTGTGCTTCTCTTCAAGTGGATCCGATCATTTCAACATCCGCAAGATCATTTCTAAGTTTTCTCAATGGTGTTTGTTTCATCCGTACCAAGTTGCCTTTGTTTTCGCGCCGTCCCACCCTTTTTCTTCAAGGACTCAGATTTCTTAATCGGGTATGCATTTTATTGATGGGAAGTCTCTCCGTTCTTTTCCATCGATGTTCTTATCCGGTAATTCTCAGGGAGATGCTAAGGAAGCTACAAGTTTATTATTCTTCGTTCATTTTTCTTCTCCGGTGGTTTCAATTCAAGTTGTCGGTGTTGATCATATTATTTTTCTCATTTCAAGTGCTTTCTTATGTCGGTGCACCTCTTAATTGCTCACCTTCCTTTATTTCTTCTCCGGAGTGCTTAAGATTATCTCAGAAGATTCAAGTTTCTATTCTTAATCCTTTCTAGCTATTTCGAGGTTGTTATCTCATTCAAGCCATTTAATTCAATCGGTGCAATCCCCCCTTTCAATCAATCGTTCAATGGTGTATCTTTGAGTGGGCCCTAACCCACAAGTCTTTTCCCAGGATCTTACCTAACTCTTCTAACTTATCCGGAGTGATTCTCAAATTCTTTCAAAGTTTGACATAAGAATGATTTCTTAACAGTCAAATGTATCCTCCAAGTTAGCTTTCATATTCTTTTCATCCCTGGTTCAACCTTTCTGCTCTTCATTCCGGAGTACCTCAACAATTCATGGTGGTGTTTCTCGTCGTCATTCTCCGATTTTGAAGACCGAAGAAGAGGTCCTCTTAAATCCTTACCCGTTCTTCCAAAGATGTGTAGTTCAAGCTTGATGCCATCCTCTCGTAATTGTTTTCGATTGTGAAAATTCTTTTCACCCATCCAGAGCAATTCAGGAGTCTTTTTAGTTTGATTCTCCGGAGCCCATCACCTCATAATTATTCATTCCAGCTTTCAGCCCTCTTCTCCAAATCTTACTGGTGAATCGTTCTAATATCCTTTAATTAGTTCGGGATATCTTCGTTCTCATGTATCTAAATCCCCTCAAGTATCTTCATTTGTTTTCTAATTCTTCCCGGTGAATTGTGGCTTTGCTACGTTCATTTTCAATTCTTTCGGTGGTTCATTCAAGATTTCCTCTTCCGTTATTATCATACCAATTCATTCGTTGTTTCCAAATCCCATCAGTGATTCCATCAATACCTTCTCAAGCTTGCGCTATATCTCTTTTAATTCTTTCTATGAGAATAAGTAGTATGCCAAATCCGTTGCTTGTCATCAATCTAATTTGTGAAGGATAGGCATGACATAATTCTTATTCTTGTTTCATCCAAGTGATTAATCCTTTCCTTCGGACTTTGTTCAGGAGGAAGAAATTCTTGGCTTCTTGTTGTTCATCTTTTCTTTCTGGAGTTCCAAGTTATCTCGGTTATATCGTCGCGAAGCTCCTTCTAAATCATCGCAAGGCTTCACCTTGTGTTTTCAACTTCCCTTTCTTTTTATCATCCTTTTACTACCGGAGTTCTCCATGGAGGCTCTACATGATGGTTCATCAACGATTTAATTCCTTCTCGAAGTGTTCATCGAGATTCTTTTCAGAGGAGTTCAAGCATTCTTCATCTTGCATTCCAAAGTGCAATTCTCTTACCTTATCTTTTGAGATGGTGTTATATCATTCTTGACAATTTCCATTGTTGTTTCGCGATTCACATGTTGTCAAGAATGAGGTATTTTAAATCCATCAATCTCTTTGTTGGAGTTATCTTGTGTCATATTTCACCTAAAAGCCTTCCCTAAGGAATGTTGCTATTGTGGTGCTTATCAATGATCCAAGTTTTCTCCTATCCTCTCGGCGAAAGCAGTTTTCATCTCTTCATTGGTCTCAAGCAATCAATTGTTTCTGTTAGTGGCCGGTTGTCACCTCATCATTTTGAGATGTTTGCCATAAGCCCACAACAAGCTTGTTCTTTTCGTTGTTGATTTTCCAACAACTCCGTTCAATTCTTCTTTGCAAGGATGCTTTCTAAGCTCATTTGTGGTAGAAGTTGGCATTTTCTTCTTCGTCCCTTTTATCCCAACAATCTAGCTTCTATTCTTTCATTCCGGAGGCATTGTGATGTTGCTCTTTTCATTCATCATCTCGAATTGTAAGGATCGTGTTCTTTTCGTGCTTATCCATTTAACCGGAGTGTTGTGTCTATCATTCCTCTTTTAATCGGAGCCGCATCCAAGTGATTTCATTTTGCCAAGTTCTTATTCTATCCCTTCCATTTTCAACCGGAGTGCTGCCCGAATTCTTCCTCTCTCATCTTGTTTTAAGCGGAGTGGTTTCGAATTCTATCTTGTCCATTAAACTCTTGATTCATGTCTTTGCAACCTTCAAGTGCTCGTATTGTTCCTTGTTCCTCTTTTCAAACCGATTGTTTGCAATCTCATTCATCTCTATTGTACTCCTTTTAAATTGCTCAACCTCTCAAGGTTCATGGTTTCACTCGTTCGTCAAAGAAGCAACTTAGTTTTACCTCCTCTCTTGCTCTTCCGCTTCCCTCCAGTGCCATCCTAGATCTCGGGACGAGATCCTCTTGTAGTGGTGGAGTGTTGTAATGCCCCGAGACCGACACTCCAGAAGACTTCCAGTTATTCCGAGTTTCGTCGTGTGATTTTGTTTGTTTGTGCATTCATCATGCCATCTCTTGCATTGCATCATGTCATCATGCCATCATATCATTAATTTTTTAAAACCTCAACTAAATAAATTGCATAGATCTTTTGATCTATTTAAATCGAGGGAATTCACTTGTGATTTCTCTTTATAACATATTAAAGCCTCTCAATATTATTAGGGAGCTATAATAAGATTATTCCATTTATTTGGAATTAACCATAACCCACTTGCAAAATATCCCATGCCGTTGTTATCTCAATTCTTGGTCTCCAACTCTGCCCATAAATTCGTTCGTCATTTTCCCGAGCTCCACCAAATTTCTCAACATTTTTGGACTCTTCCAAAATGTTGTCCTAGTCCATACCATTCGAATTAAATTCAAATGGTTTCGGATTTAAATCTTTCAACCATGCCTCTTTTATTTTCATGGACCAAGCCCATCTTCGCGAGTATGAGAAAGTGACCCTCCTATCCAAGCATCACCTCTATCCTCTTTTTTTCTTATCTCTGTTTTCTTTAATAAACAGAGGGAGAGACCCAGCTAGGCCTATGTCATCCCACTAGGCCTCTGCCATTTTCCTCTCCACTGGGCTGGCCTCCCAAGGCCCAGCCACCCCTCTAACCCTAGCTGCAGGGGAGAGCTCTGCTCGATCCCTTCTCCTCCCCTCGTTCCTCCTCCAGCGCCACCAATGCACGCCCGCTGCCAGCGCTAGGAAGGGCTTCGCCCCGATCCCCTCGCGCCTCGGCTCGATCCCCATCCTCCATTCCCATATCCCCCGCGCCCGATCTCCTCCTCAACATCGGCCCCGCTGCCGAGCGCCACCCCTCTGTGCGACGCCTCCTGCTTGCCTGCCATGGCACCCCGCATCTGCCGCGCCTCACCCTTCGCCACTCGCATTGCCCGCTGGCTCCGGCAAGCATTGCGCTGGCAAGCCCCTCCAGGACTCCTTCTCCTCCTCGCCTGCGACCCGAGCTATGCGCTCACGACCGCGCCATGGCCGCCTCCCTCTGCTGCCAGTCCAACCCCGTCCGTGGCGTGGGCCACTCGGCCTGCTCGTCGTTGTTGCTCCACCATGATGGCCTCCCTCGACCCATCCCCGACCTCCTTGTTCGACTCCTGGTTGGATCCGGGAAGTCCTCATCTGCGCTGCCCGACTTGCCATCTTCGTGTCCTACTCGAGCCCGGGCTAGATGCTGCATGTCCATGTCTCCGTTGGCCGCCTCTTCCTTTTGGCATGCCCGAGCTCACCTCGAGTCTTCTTGTCGAGGCCTCCGCGGCGAGCAGTGCCCCTGCGATCATCGCATCTGCAAGCCCTGCTGCCTTCGGATGCATCCGGATCTTTTTATCCCGTTAGACACCGATGCCAACTTCCTCTCCGTCAAGTGTACCCCGAGTACAACTACACAGTGATACGCCAAGTACCCCCTCGGATCATCAAGTTCGACTATGCAGAGCCGCCAAGTACCACTATGATTGCCGTGTACATCTACCGTTGCCCGAAGACCTGTGTACCACGAGCGCCAAGTTCGACTACCGCACGGTTATGCCAAGTTCATCTATGGAACGAGTACGTCTCCAATGGGGTACCACTACCGACGCCGTGTAAGACTACTTCCCATGACGACCCGTGAACCACTACTTCCTCTACATCGCGAGAACGTCTACTTCCCTCAACAACTCGAACCGCCCCGAAAATGCACGCTTCAAAGGTATAACCCCGAGACGACTGCCCGTGAACGAATGCTTGTGTGTTGTATGAGATGCTCGTGTTTGCACCGTGTCTGAGAGAGGTCTTTGCATGTTCCTCGTTTTCCATGCCGCCGTCCCGTGGGAACCCGGAATCCGGGAGCACCCCACCATCCTTGCATGACACGCTCACGCCCACTTCCTTTTGCACCGGTATCTCCGTGAGCTACCGGAACCGATATGTTGCCGTGGCATCATTTTCGGATTCATTGCCGTGGCACCCGTTTTGTTCCGCCATGGTGACCAAATGCTCCTTATCATCTTCATGCCAACATTTTCATAAAAATTGCATATAACTTGTTTATGTCATCCGCATCTTGATAACAACATTTAAATGTTTAAAATTGTGTTTGCATTAAATTGCTAAATGACATGTGGGGATTTTCCGGAATTGTTGTTTGTTGTTTCCGGCCTCACTTAAACTTGCCTAGATAGGTAGTTTAATTATGCTTCACCCGTTGCCATGTTTAATAACATTTAATAATTGCTGAGTATCTTAACCGAGAGTGAACTAAATACTTGCATGTGGTGTTTCGTCAATATGCAACTCGTTGCATATTGAGCTCCACTTAAGTTGTAGTATTGTTTGTTGCACTTTGCCATGCCATGCCTCTTTAAACCGGAGATGCATCATACTTGATTGTGCATCATGCCATGATTATGCTTCTGTGTTCACCATGTTGTTTGCTTCATTCTGGTTTGCTTCTCTCGTTAGCTTCGGTTTCGTTCCAGAGTTGTGAGGATTCGTTCGACTACGTTCGTTCGTCTTCTTCATGGACTCGTTCTTCTTCCTGTCGGAATCTCAGGCAAGATGAGCATTACCCTTGAAATCACTTCTATCTTTGCTTGCTAGTTGCTCCGTTCTATCGCTATGCTGCGCTACCTATCACTTGTTTACCATGCCTCCCAAATTGCCATGTCAGCCTCTAACCTTTTCACCATTCCTCGCAAACCATTGCTTGGCTATGTTACCGCTTTGCTCAGCCCTCTTATAGCGTTGCTAGTTGCAGGTGAAGTTGAAGATTGATCCATTACAGACAGGATTATCTTGGGATATCACAATATCTCTTATTTAATTAATGCATCTATATACTTGGTAAAGGGTGGAAGACTCGGCCTTATGCCTGGTGTTTTGTTCCACTCTTGCCGCCCTAGTTTCCGTCATACCGGCGTTATGTTCCCAGATTTTGCGTTCCTTACGCGGTTGGGTGATTTATGGGACCCCCTTGACAGTTCGCTTTGAATAAAACTCCTCCAGCAAGGCCCAACATTGGTTTTAACATTTGCCACCTAAGCCTTTTTCCCTTGGGTTCTGCAGACTCAATGGTCATCTTTATTTTACCCCCCGGGCCAGTGCTCCTCCGAGTGTTGGTCCAAACTGGAGCACCGTGCGGGACCATTCCTTGGCAACTTGGCTTATGTCGGTACCTGCACGCTTAGCTTATCCGGTGTGCCCTGAGAACGAGATATGTGCAGCTCCTATCGGGATTTGTCGGCACAACGGGTGGTCTTGCTGGTCTTGTTTTACCATTGTCGAAATGTCTTGTAAACCGGGATTCCGAGTTTGATCGGGTCTTCCTGGGAGAAGGAATATCCTTCGTTGACCGTGAGAGCTTATGATGGGCTAAGTTGGGACACCCCTGCAGGGTATAAACTTTCGAGAGCCGTGCCCGCGGTTATGTGGCAGATGGGAATTTGTTAATGTCCGGTTGTAGATAACTTGACACCAGATCCGAATTAAAACGCATCAACCGCGTGTGTAGCCGTGATGGTCTCTTTTCGGCGGAGTCCGGGAAGTGAACACGGTTTCGGGTTATGTTTGACGTAAGTAGGAGTTCAGGATCACTTCTTGATCATTGCTAGCTTCACGACCATTCCGTTTGCTCTCTTCTCGCTCTTATTTGCGTATGTTAGCCACCATATCCTGCTTAGTCGCTGCTGCAACCTCACCACCCTACCCCATCCTTTCCTATAAGCTTAAATAGTCTTGATCTCGCGGGTTTTGAGATTGCTGAGTGCTCGTGACTCACCAGATACTATCACAACAGTTGCAGGTTCCGATGATACCAGTGCAGGTGATGCAACCGATCTCAGATGGGAGCTCAACGAAGATCTTGGTCGTTACTATGTTTTGTTTCTTGATGATCAGTAGTGGAGCCCAGTTGGGACGATCGGGGATCTAGCAGTTGGGTTATCTTCTTTTCTTTTGGCTTCGTCCGTAGTCAGACTAGGTGTGTACTCTGAATGATGTATGAATTATATGTTCATTGTGTGAAGTGGCGATTGTAAGCCAACTCTTTATCCCATTCTTGTTCATTACATGGGACTGTGTGAAGATGACCCTTCTTACGACAAAACCACCATGCGGTTATGCCTCCAAGTCGTGCTTCGACACGTGGGAGATATAGCCGCATTGTGGGTGTTACATGTTGGTAATCAGAGCCATCCCCGACTTAGGAGCCCCCTGCTTGATTGTTTGCTGGCGTTGTTGAGTCTAGAACAAAAAAATGTTTTGAGTCTTAGGATTATATATATCGGAGAGTAGGATTCTTTTTACTCCTCAGTCCCTTCGTCGCTCTGGTGAGGTCTCCTGACGTAGATGTTTTGACTTTCCTCTCCTCAAATTTCACTAATTTTTTTTTAGGATCACGCGGGTATCTTGGAATCGTTTCGATGGTTTTGTGACGAGAACATTGTTCTTGGTGCCTCCTGTCTTTTATGTGGCAGTGACCCGGGGAGTTGAGCTCCGAGGTGTTGTCGTCATAATTTTATCGTTGCAGTTCTGGAATACCTGAGTTCTGCCGACATCGAAAATCTCTTTTATGCAGTTGTTGGTGAGATAACCTCGACGCCACCCAGTACTGGGGCAGGAGTTCGGGAGTATTGCCATAGCTTGTATAACGGATGCTTTTCGAAGGTTGAGGTACATGATTTCCGAAGGTTTCTTGGTTATGTGTTGACGGATGGATACAACTTGGATGTAGGGATTGTTAGTTTTGGGTGAGATATATATTGCTTCCCCGGTATCCCCAACACCATATTGCATAACCAGAAAGTTTCGGGAGTTTTATAGGTGGGAATTCAAGTAGCTCTAGTTTTTTTCGACAGATGCATGATATGAGATTGGGGTTCGACGTCTAGTGGTCCGCCTTTCCACGGTCGTTTTTACAGTGGTCTTGTTGTGTCTTAAAGAACCCTTGGCTATGCTGGTTCGGGGACACTTCGTATGTCATGTGCACTGCCTTGTACATGATGGTGCTGTACACTCGAGCCCGTGTGGGCCCCACCACGAAAACTTCGGACGGAATCTCTATCATATGTTTGTTCCGGCTTATTCTGCAAGCCAAATCCTTTGTTTTGTGTTATATGTGGTATTCGAGTTGCTTCAAAGTCAAGTTTTGATTCCATACCTTTCAAGCGGTGTTCTCATATTTCTATGGGAGTAGTAATCCTTCTTGATCACTGAGGTTGTCATGTCAACTCTTTTCCAACCGGTGTGCTTCTCTTCAAGTGGATCCGATCATTTCAACATCCGCAAGATCATTTCTAAGTTTTCTCAATGGTGTTTGTTTCATCCGTACCAAGTTGCCTTTGTTTTCGCGCCGTCCCACCCTTTTTCTTCAAGGACTCAGATTTCTTAATCGGGTATGCATTTTATTGATGGGAAGTCTCTCCGTTCTTTTCCGTCGATGTTCTTATCCGGTAATTCTCAGGGAGATGCTAAGGAAGCTACAAGTTTATTATTCTTCGTTCATTTTTCTTCTCCGGTGGTTTCAATTCAAGTTGTCGGTGTTGATCATATTATTTTTCTCATTTCAAGTGCTTTCTTATGTCGGTGCACCTCTTAATTGCTCACCTTCCTCTATTTCTTCTCCGGAGTGCTTAAGATTATCTCAGAAGATTCAAGTTTCTATTCTTAATCCTTTCTAGCTATTTCGAGGTTGTTATCTCATTCAAGCCAGTTAATTCAATCGGTGCAATCCCCCCTTTCAATCAATCGTTCAATGGTGTATCTTTGAGTGGGCCCTAACCCACAAGTCTTTTCCCAGGATCTTACCTAACTCTTCTAACTTATCCGGAGCGATTCTCAAATTCTTTCAAAGTTTGACATAAGAATGATTTCTTAACAGTCAAATGTATCCTCCAAGTTAGCTTTCAAATTCTTTTCATCCCTGGTTCAACCTTTCTGCTCTTCATTCTGGAGTACCTCAACAATTCATGGTGGTGTTTCTCGTCGTCATTCTCCGATTTTGAAGACCGAAGAAGAGGTCCTCTTAAATCCTTACCCGTTCTTCCAAAGATGCGTAGTTCAAGTTTGATGCCATCCTCTCGTAATTGTTTTCGATTGTGAAAATTCTTTTCACCCATCCAGAGCAATTCAGGGAGTCTTTTTAGTTTGATTCTCCGGAGCCCATCACCTCATAATTATTCATTCCAGCTTTCAGCCCTCTTCTCCAAATCTTACTGGTGAATCGTTCTAATATCCTTTAATCAGTTCGGGATCTCTTCGTTCTCATGTATCTAAATCCCCTCAAGTATCTTCATTTGTTTTCTAATTCTTCCCGGTGAATTGTGGCTTTGCTACGTTCATTTTCAATTCTTTCGGTGGTTCATTCAAGATTTCCTCTTCCATTATTATCATACCAATTCATTCGTTGTTTCCAAATCCCATCAGTGATTCCATCAATACCTTCTCAAGCTTGCGCTATATCTCTTTTAATTCTTTCTACGAGAATAAGTAGTATGCCAAATCTGTTGCTTGTCATCAATCTAATTTGTGAAGGATAGGCATGACATAATTCTTATTCTTGTTTCATCCAAGTGATTAATCCTTTCCTTCGGACTTTGTTCAGGAGGAAGAAATTCTTGGCTTCTTGTTGTTCATATTTTCTTTCTGGAGTTCCAAGTTATCTCGGTTATATCATCGCGAAGCTCCTTCTAAATCATCGCAAGGCTTCACCTTGTGTTTTCAACTTCCCTTTCTTTTTATCATCCTTTTACTACCGGAGTTCTCCATGGAGGCTCTACATGATGGTTCATCAACGATTTAATTCCTTCTCGAAGTGTTCATCGAGATTCTTTTCAGAGGAGTTCAAGCATTCTTCATCTTGCATTCCAAAGTGCAATTCTCCTACATTATCTTTTGAGATGGTGTTATATCATTCTTGACAATTTCCATTGTTGTTTCGCGATTCACATGTTGTCAAGAATGAGGTATTTTAAATCCATCAATCTCTTTGTTGCAGTTATCTTGTGTCATATTTCACCTAAAAGCCTTCCCTAAGGAATGTTGCTATTGTGGTGCTTATCAATGATCCAAGTTTTCTCCTATCCTCTCGGCGAAAGCAGTTTTCATCTCTTCATTGGTCTCAAGCAATCAATTGTTTCTGTTAGTGGCCGGTTGTCACCTCATCATTTTGAGATGTTTGCCATAAGCCCACAACAAGCTTGTTCTTTTCGTTGTTGATTTTCCAACAACTCCGTTCAATTCTTCTTTGCAAGGATGCTTTCCAAGCTCATTTGTGGTAGAAGTTGGCATTTTCTTCTCCGTCCCTTTTATCCCAACAATCTAGCTTCTATTCTTTCGTTCCGGAGGCATTGTGATGTTGCTCTTTTCACTCATCATCTCGAATTGTAAGGATTGTGTTCTTTTCGTGCTTATCCATTTAACCGGAGTGTTGTGTCTATCATTCCTCTTTTAATCGGAGCCTCATCCAAGTGCTTTCATTTTGCCAAGTTCTTATTCTATCCCTTCCATTTTCAACCGGAGTGCTGCCCGAATTCTTCCTCTCTCATCTTGTTTTAAGCGGAGTGGTTTCGAATTCTATCTTGTCCATTAAACTCTTGATTCATGTCTTTGCAACCTTCAAGTTCTCGTATTGTTCCTTGTTCCTCTTTTCAAACCGATTGTTTGCAATCTCATTCATCTCTATTGTACTCCTTTTAAATTGCTCAACCTCTCAAGGTTCATGGTTTCACTCGTTCGTCAAAGAAGCAACTTAGTTTTACCTCCTCTCTTGCTCTTCCGCTTCCCTCCGGTGCCATCCTAGATCTCGGGACGAGATCCTCTTGTAGTGGTGGAGTGTTGTAATGCCCCGAGACCGACGCTCCAGAAGACTTCCAGTTATTCCGAGTTTCGTCGTGTGATTTGTTTTGTTTGTGCATTCATCATGCCATCTCTTGCATTGCATCATGTCATCATGCCATCATATCATTAATTTTTTTAAACCTTAACTAAATAAATTGCATAGATCTTTTGATCTATTTAAATCGAGGGAATTCACTTGTGATTTCTCTTTATAACATATTAAAGCCTCTCAATATTATCAGGGAGCTATAATAAGATTATTCCATTTATTTGGAATTAACCATAACCCACTTGCAAAATATCCCATGCCGTTGTTATCTCAATTCTTGGTCTCCAACTCTGCCCATAAATTCTTTCGTCATTTTCTCGAGCTCCACCAAATTTCTCAACATTTTTGGACTCTTCCAAAATGTTGTCCTAATCTATACCATTCGAATTAAATTCAAATGGTTTCGGATTTAAATCTTTCAACCATGCCTCTTTTATTTTCATGGATCAAGCCCATCTTCGCGAGTATGAGAAACTGACCCTCCTACCCAAGCATCACCCCTATCCTCTTTTTTTTCTTATCTCTGTTTTCTTTAAGAAACGAAGGGAGAGACCCAGCTAGGCCTATGTCAGCCTACCAGGCCTCTGGCCATTTTTCTCTCCACTGGGCCGGCCTCCCAAGGCCCAGCCACCCCTCTAACCCTAGCTGCAGGGGAGAGCTCTGCTCGATCCCTTCTCCTCCCCTCGTTCCTCCTCCAGCGCCGCCAACGCACGCCCGCTGCCAGCGCCAGGAAGGGCTTCGCCCCGATCCCCTCGCGCCTCGGCTCGATCCCCATCCTCCGTTCCCATATCCCCCGCGCCCGATCTCCTCCTCGACGTTGGCCCTGCTGCCGAGCGCCGCCCCTCTGTGCGACGCCTCCTGCTTGCCTTCCATGGCACCCCGCATCTGCCGCGCCTCACCCTTCGCCGCTCGCGTTGCCCGCTGGCTCCGGCAAGCATTGCGCTGGCAAGCCCCTCCAGGACTCCTTCTTCTCCTCCTCGCCCGTGACCTGAGCTATGCGCTCACGACCGCGCCATGGCCACCTCCCTCTGCTGCCAGTCCAACCCCGTCCGTGGCGTGGGACGCCCGGCCTGCTCGTCGTTGTTGCTCCACCATGATGGCCTCCCTCGACCCATCCCCGACCTCCTTGTTCGACTCCTGGTTGGATCCCGCAAGTCCTTGTCTGCGCTGCCCGACTTGCCATCTTCGTGTCCTGCTCGAGCCCGGGCTAGATGCTGCATGTCCATGTCTCCATTGGCCACCTCTTCCTTTTGGCATGCCTGAGCTCACCTCGAGTCTTCTTGCCGAGGCCTCCGCGGCGAGCAGTGCCCCTGCGATCATCGCATCTGCAAGCCCCGCTGCCTTCGGATGCAGCCGGATCTTTTTGTCCCATTAGACACCGATGCCAAGTTCCTCTCCGTCAAGTGTACCCCGAGTACAACTACACAGTGATACGCCAAGTACCCCCTCGGATCGTCAAGTTCGACTACACGGAGCCGCCAAGTACCACTATGATTGCCGTGTACATCTACCGTCGCCCGAAGACCCGTGTACCGCGAGCGCCAAGTTCGACTACCGCACGGTTACGCCAAGTTCATCTACGGAACGTGTACGTCTCCAATGGGGTACCACTACCGACGCCGTGTACGACTACTTCCCACGATGACCCATGAACCACTACTTCCTCTACATCGCGAGAACGTCTACTTCCCTCAACAACTCGAACCGCCCCGAAAATGCACGCTTCAAAGGTATAACCCCGAGACGACTGCCCGTGAACGAATGCTTGTGTGTTTGATGAGATGCTCGTGTTTGCACCGTGTCTGAGAGAGGTCTTTGCATGTTCCTCGTTTGCCATGCCGCCGTCCCGTGGGAACCTAGAATCCGGGAGCACCCCACCATCCTTGCATGACACGCTCACGCCCACTTCCTTTTGCACCGGTATCTCCGTGAGCTACCGGAACCGATATGTTGCCGTGGCATCATTTTCGGATTCATTGCCATGGCACCCGTTTCGTTCCGCCATGGTGACCAAATGCTCCTTATCATCTTCATGCCAACATTTTCATAAAAATTGCATATAACTTGTTTATGTCATCCGCATCTTGATAACAACATTTAAATGTATAAAATTGTGTTTGCATTAAATTGCTAAATGACATGTGGGGATTTTACGGAATTGTTGTTTGTTGTTTCCGGCCTCACTTAAACTTGCCTAGATAGGTAGTTTAATTATGCTTCACCCGTTGCCTTGTTTAATAACATTTAATAATTGCTGAGTATCTTAACCGAGAGTGAACTAAATACTTGCATGTGGTGTTTCGTCAATATGCAACTCGTTGCATATTGAGATCCACTTAAGTTGTAGTATTGTTTGTTGCACTTTGCCATGCCATGCCTCTTTAAACCAGACATGCATCATACTTGATTGTGCATCATGCCATGATTATGCTTGTGTGTTCACCATGTTGTTTGCTTCATTCCGGTTTGCTTCTCTCGTTAGCTTCGGTTTCGTTCCGGAGTTGTGAGGATTCGTTCGACTACGTTCGTTCGTCTTCTTCATGGACTCGTTCTTCTTCCTTGCGGAATCTCAGGCAAGATGACCATTACCCTTGAAATCACTTCAATCTTTGCTTGCTAGTTGCTCCGTTCTATTGCTATGCTACGCTACCTATCACTTGTTTACCATGCCTCCCAAATTGCCATGTCAGCCTCTAACCTTTTCACCATTCCTAGCAAACCTTTGCTTGGCTATGTTACCGCTTTGCTCAGCCCTCTTATAGCATTGCTAGTTGCAGGTGAAGTTGAAGATTGATCCATTACGGACAGGATTATGTTGAGATATCACAATATCTCTTATTTAATTAATGCATCTATATACTTGGTAAAGGGTGGAAGACTCGGCCTTATGCCTGGTGTTTTGTTCCACTCTTGCCGCCCTAGTTTCCGTCATACCGGCGTTATGTTCCCGGATTTTGCGTTCCTTACGAGGTTGGGTGATTTATGGGACCCCCTTGACAGTTCGCTTTGAATAAAACTCCTCCAGCAAGGCCCAACATTGGTTTTAACATTTGCCACCTAAGCCTTTTTCCCTTGGGTTCTGCAGACTCAAGGGTCATCTTTATTTTACCCCCCGGGCCAGTGCTCCTCCGAGTGTTGGTCCAAACTAGAGCACCGTGCGGGACCATTCCTTGGCAACTTGGATTACGTCGGTACATGCACGCTTAGCTTATCCGGTGTGCCCTAAGAACGAGATATGTGCAGCTCCTATCGGGATTTGTCGGCACAGGGGGTAGTCTCGCTGGTCTTGTTTTACCATTGTCGAAATGTCTTGTAAACCGGGATTCCGAGTCTGATCGGGTCTTCCTGGGAGATGGAATATCCTTCGTTGACCGTGAGAGCTTATGATGGGCTAAGTTGGGACACCCCTGCAGGGTATAAACTTTCGAGAGCCGTGCCCGCGGTTATGTGGCAGATGGGAATTTGTTAATGTCCGGTTGTAGATAACTTGACACCAGATCCGAATTAAAACGCATCAACCGCGTGTGTAGCCGTGATGGTCTCTTTTCGGCGGAGTCCGGGAAGTGAACACGGTTTTGGGTTATGTTTGAGGTAAGTAGGAGTTCAGGATCACTTCTTGATCATTGCTGGCTTCACGACCGTTCTGTTTGCTCTCTTCTCGCTCTTATTTACGTATGTTAGCCACCATATCCTGCTTAGTCGTTGCTGCAACCTCACCACCCTACCCCTTCCTTTCCTATAAGCTTAAATAGTCTTGATCTCGCGGGTTTTGAGATTGCTGAGTCCTCGTGACTCACCAGATACTATCACAATAGTTGCAGGTTCCGATGATACCAGTGCAGGTGATGCAACCGATCTCAGATGGGAGCTCAACGAAGATCTTGGTTGTTACTATGTTTTGTTTCTTGATGATCAGTAGTGGAGCCCAGTTGGGACGATCGGGGATCTAGCAGTTGGGTTATCTTCTTTTCTTTTGGCTTCGTCCATAGTCGGACTAGGTGTGTACTCTGAATGACGTATGAATTATATGTTCATTGTGTGAATTGGCGATTGTAAGCCAACTCTTTATCCCATTCTTGTTCATTACATGGGACTGTAAAGATGACCCTTCTTGCGACAAAACCACCATGTGGTTATGCCTCTAAGTCGTGCTTCGACACGTGGGAGATATAGCCGCATCGTGGGTGTTACACTGTATATATTACAAAAAACTCTATAAAAGCAATTTGGAAAATGTTGACCAAGCATTCAAAAAATGTTAAATGTGTATAGAATAAATGTTTACCACGTATATGAAAGATTTATAAAAAGCATGTATAAATATGTGATCATGTATCAAAAAATGTTAATCATGCATTGAATTTTTTTTGAACAAGTATTTTAAAAATGTTGATAAAGTATTTGAAAAATATATAATGTGTATAGGATTTTTTTCACCATGTATTAAAAATATGATGATTTTTTTTATCATGTATATAACATCTTAATCAAGCATTTGAAAAAAATGTTGAATAAGTATTTGAAAAATGGTGATCAAGCATTTAAAAATTTTTAAATGTGTAAAAACAAAATCTTGACCATGTATTGAAAAATGATGCATTTTTTATCATGTATATAAATATGTTAATCAAGCACTTCAGAAATATTGAATAAGTATATGAAAAATGGTGATCAAGAATTTGAAAAATGTTGAATGTGTATAGAAAAACATGTACACCATGTATTAAAAATGATGAGTTTTTTATCATGTATACAAATTTTTAATCAAGCATTTGAAAAAAATGTTGAACAATTATTTGTGAAATGTTGATTAAGTATTTGAAAAAAATCTTAAATGTATATATAAATAATGTTGGCCATGCATTTTATTTTGTAAATATAACATTTAGAAAAATGTTAAAAGCATTTTAAAAATGTTTAAAATATGTATACAAATATGACCATGTATAAAAGAATGTTAAATTTGTATTAAAATATGTCAAACATATAATAGAAAATTGTTGTTGACATGTACAAAAAAGTAGAAATGAAAAAATGAAACAAAGAGAATAAAAAAGCAAAAAAGAAAAAAAGTAAATCAAAAGAAAAAAGAAACTGAAAAATAAAACTGAAGAAACGATTTTTTTTAAGAAATAGAGAAGAAAATGAAAAATAAAACTGAAAAAAATGAGTGAAAACCAAGAAAGAAAGAAAGAAAAGAAAAAAAACCAAGTAAAACGGAGAAAGAACGGAAAATATGGTTTTATTTACTTCAAGTAGTTCGCCCCGCCCTCTGACAAGGTTCCGTAAAAAAAAGTAGTTCGCACCCTTAAGATGAAGCATGAAATGAGGGATGGCTTATCCCACACTCTCTTTTTTCCTGTGATTATTTATTTTACAAGAGCGATAATGGGCCGGCCCTATAACAACCAGAAAGAGGAGAAGAAGTTGGACACAAGAGGAACCATGGGTCTCGCATAACGTGAGATATAGCGCTGGCGAACCTTCTGTATGGACATGATGTTGGTTTTATTTATAAGTTGGGGCAAAAGCCTTTTTTGAGGTTATAGCAGTGATATGCATGGCACATACATTTAGCAAAAAAATATTTATTTATTTTTGCCGCATAGGCAAAGAACTAAACATCTTCACGCACGAAATACAAGCTGGGGTTACGCCTCAAAAAGAAAAACAACGAGCATGGTTTTTTTCTGCTAAGACATGTTATTTTGTTCTGGTTACGTATCCGTCCACCGACAACATACATATCAGTAGGGAAGGATCCCCGTGGCCCTGCCGTATTCAACGAGGTCGTCGAATATCTCACTTATTTTTATTTTTATTTTTGCAGAAAAAACTTCCAATCTATTCATCTTCAATCATGGTAGTACAACGAAAACTAGAAATAATAAAAATTACATCCAAATCCGTAGACCACCTAGCGACGACTACAAGCACTGAAGCGAGCCGAAGGCGCGTCGCTGTCATCGCCCCTCCCTCGCCGGAGCCGGGCAAACCTTGTTGTAGTAGACAGTCGGGAAGTCGTCGTGCTAAGGCCCCGTAGAACCAACGCATCAGAACAGCAACCGCCGCGGATGAAGAGTGTAGATCAAAATGATCCAACCTGAAAACATACGAACGAAGACGAACGACGAACAGATCCGAGCAAATCCACCAAAGATAGATCCGCCGGAGACACAACTCTACACGCCCACCGACGATGCAAGGCGCATCACCGAAACGGGGGCTAGGCGGGGAGACCTTTATTCCATCTTCAGGGAGCCGCCCCCGTCTCGCCTTCCTAAGCAGGACACAAACCCTAACAAAGCTCGAAAAAAGATTTAAAAACGGAGCCCTTCCACCGGCAAGGACTCGAACCGCCGCGGTCTCATGGAAACAACCACACACGTACAACCATCAGGCCAAGCTAATGTCGAATATCTCACTTAAATCATCGTGCTTGAACTCGAACCCTTCCCCGATGAGCTTCTGAGACGATAAACACACTCTTGGCTTCTCTAGGGACCCAGCAAAGCTACACAAGTATATATTCGGATATCATTAAACCCGTGTTAAAAATATAGCTGTGTGCGTGCCACCGGTTTAGATAGACTGTTTGCATACCGTTCAAGTTTCACATTGTATTGTGGTACTTCTCGGCTACGAGACGGGCAAGCTGCACGAAGGTGGTGTTGTGGCTGCAGCAGATGTACCTGCCCGCCAAGGACTCGTTCTCGGCTACAAACACCTCAGCGCGACACAGATCCTCCACGTGGCATATCGACACGGAGTCGGTGACCGACTGTACGCCTATCAGGATGTCCAGCTGTGTCTCATTGCCTGAAAAATGTCACCGGTCAAATTAACACTCAGCTAGCGAGCACTGGTCATGTTGTGGAAAACAGAGAAATGATATGGCAGGAAGGTCTCTCTCACCAGACAACAGGGAGAGGGTGACGGGGACGCTTGATGTGGGCTTGGAGACCGGCGCCGCGCCCAAGGTGAACACGGGCAGCACGATGACGAGGATGATGCCGTTCTCCTCCGCAAATTTGCTCGCCGCCTTCTCGAGAAGCACCTTGGACACGACGTATTCCTACGATACAAATTACACGTAACAAATACCTTCCATCCAATATAAACGTCCAGGCGAGAGAGATTGAGTAGAAAGATTCGAAAATCCTTTTCTAACCCTAGGCTCATCTGCACCCTTGCTGAAGAAAAAAAAAGTGCTAGAAATTTTTAAAAAGATCAACTTTTTTGCATGGTAGATAATTTGATGCGTGAGTTCCGCTCTACTTTTCAAATCATTTGGACATCTGAGCAACTCTCAACAAAAATGACAAATTCGGCGTCCGTAAAAAAGCTTACTGTTCACGTTGTATTATTCTGACCCGATTTGTCTTTTTTGCTGAGAACTACTCAGGTGTTTAAATGATCTGAAAATTGGAGCAGACCTCGCGCAATAAATTATCTACCATATAATTTTTTATGAATTTGTATGAATTGTTTTTGAGCGGGTGCAGATAAGGCTGGGCACCGCTGTACTCGGAAAGATTTATGTACCCAAGTTGGTGGTTTGTTGGCTCTGATGTACTCGACGTTGGACCAGGAGCTCTCGTCCAGCACGTGGCCGCCGCCCTGCAGCGGCCTCCTGGACACGCTGGCGTCCGACGACGTCAGAATCACCCGCTTCACCGTCCCCGCTCGCACGCACGACCTCATCACGTTGAGTGTTCCTTGGACGGCCGGCTTGATCATATCTCTCTGGCATCGAACACGAAGCACGGTAAGTGATCCCAAAAGTGGAATAAAAACTAACATGATTGAGTTGCCAAATACTGAAACGCCAACGGTGGGCTGAGGATAAGTCGTCAGACAGTGAGTGATGGCAGACAACTTAAATGGTGTCCCACATCCCAACAACCACACCTCCCAACAGTGGTGCAAATGGCTGCTTACCTCAGGATCTGCTGAGCCGAAGTTCATCAGAGCGGCGACAAGGAAGGCGTAGTCACAGCCGGAAGCTGCATCGTCGAAGCTGCCTTCTTCGTCCAGCCGGGCACGGATGACCTCCAAGGGGCCAAGCGCTTGCAAGTCCTTGAGGTGGGAATTCTTCTCCGTGTCATCTGCATTCAGCTTACAAAATCTTCAGAGACCAAAACAGTTTCCATCAATCTCAGCATGATCTCCCCGCAAAAATAAAATAAAATAAAAAAATCTCAGCATGATGATTTGGCTAAAAAAGCTTTGCTGCTGACTTTATCCAGTCGATTCTGAACTCTGAAGAACCTACTAAGGTTTCGCCTCAAACTCCGGAATGGACAGTTTAGAACCTAATGATTGTCACCTCAAACTCGGAAGGAAAAGTTGCTGAAGTACGTACGTACGTACTCTACGAGACAGAACTATAGAAGCCAAGAAGCAAGAAAGGAACCGGGGTCTCTGACGGTCGTCTTGACAGCGTAGCCTTTCTGGAGCAGCAGCTTGATGAGCGCTGAAGCGATGTAACCGCTCCCTCCGGTGACGCACGCCGTCTTCTTCCCCTCACTCGACGACATCGCCGGCCGCTACTCGATCGGTACCTCTCCTGGAAAACGGAAGGATGATGCGCTCGTTCACCTCTCTTCAAGAACAGAGGTTGTGAGGTAGTTCATGTGGGGATTGTTGGCACACTACAATGAGCTGCAAAAATAACATATCCTATGGGGGAAAGAGGATCCTGCATTAACGATCGAGACAAGTAGCAGGCTAGTAGTAATGCATAAGGTTTTTTCTTTTCAGTAGTTCAAAAAGACCTGCATTACATGCATAGTTCCCTGTCAGAAAGTGATGCCGTAGCTGCTGCTGGTGGTTGATCCGTAGGTCTCTGTGCACCCCGGATGTAAACGGATCGGATCGGATCGGATAATGCCTTTACTGTATCCTTTACCACATTTTTTTGTCGGATTCGGAGCGGATCGGATAATGACCGGATGCGGATTCGAATACGGATTATATCGGACTACGGATTCGGAGCGGAAGCGGAGCAGACTCGGACCGAAAACGGATAAAAAATGTATGTAGATCTTTTCCATAATATCTATCATGATCTATGCAAAGAAAAACAATATATAAGTAACCAATTAATTTTTACTGATCAATGAAATTAATAGCTTACACGCTGCAGCGAAGACATTACACATCGTAGGTTATTGTGTTCTCTAGTCCATAACAGAATCTATTTAAATATTAATCCAGTTAGCTTGTACAGTACGTATTCTCAGGTCTATTAGCTACGCTTGTACACGTACATGTGGTTTGTACACTCATACGAGGGTGCTATTAGGGTTATGGTTATATGATATTTATATGTGGTAATTATAATGGTCTAATTGGATATTTGGGCTTGTCGATTGGATCAAATTTATCGGACAATCCTATTTGATAACACCGGATAATCCGCAAAAAATACCGAATAGTCCATATCCGTCGGATATTATCGGTACAATATCCGCTACCATATTTGTCGGATATTCGGTTGACCAAAATCCGTATCCGCATTCATATCCGTCGGATTTGTGAAAGTGCATACTATATCCAAAAAAACGGATGCGGATGCGGATTCGGAAATGGAAATTATCCGTAACATTTACATCCGCACGTACGGCCAGAAACGATTCAATCACAATTCGACAGCCATGAGGATGAAGGCCTGAGAGGGTAGGGATTAGGTGCAGTTTTATTGTCCTAAATGAGGCCTTTAAGAAAGGAACTACAAGTTGCAAATTATATTCACCGCTTTCAATTTAGATATCAAGATTCATACAAATATAAAAGGATTGAAAAATCTTGATGGGATGGCTTGGTTGTCAATCGACCGAATGATAGTCACTCCTTGAAAAACTTATATAGAAGTCCTGATAGGCAAACACGATTTATTTTGAGAAATGTGAACAACTTTTGAATTTATGTACAAATTTAAAGGAATTAAAAACAAGAAGTGTTTTTAAAATTCCTGAACAAGTGTTTGAAAACACATACATATTTTGAATTTGTAAACAAACTTTGAAAACTGAAATATATTTTGAATTTTTGACCAAGAAATTTTTGGAAAAAACATTCTTTTTGGATACGCGATCTTTTTTAAAACAATTCTAATTTTTTTTAAAAAATAGGAACATTTTTTTGAAGTTTTGCACAATTTTTGGAAGCACAAACATTTCTTGAATTTTGAAAGAAAATGAAGATTGGAACACTTTTTGAAATTTCTTATTTTTTTAAAAATAAACAGAAAAAGAAAAACCTGAAAACCAGTGGAAGAAAACATCAGGAAAGAGAAAACCAGTTTAGGAACCTTCTAGAAGGTTTTCAAGACCGTCTGGAAGGTTCCCAAAATGGATCGCGTACTACGCTCACGTTGTACAAATGCGCCGCCCCATAACTCATTCGCTCGCTTCATCCCTGTGCGAACCTTCGCCATTTTGTCGCAGAATGCGACATACTATATGGAATTCCCTGAATATATATGTCGCCATTTTGTCACATAATGCGACATACTCCCTTTGTTTCTTTTTAATTCGCATATAAGAATTGGTCAAAGTCAAACTATGTAAAGTCTGACTAGCTTTGTAGGAAAAGATATCAATATTCACAATATGAAATTAACATTATTAGATGAATGATGATATTAATTTCAATGACATATAACTTTAGTATTGTAGATGATGATATATTTTTCTATAATGTTAATGAAACTTTGCGAAGTTTGATTTTGACCAAATCTTATATGGAGACTAAAAAGAAACGGAGGGAGTATATGAATCCCTCCTTTTAGCGATCTTCAACCCAAAGCTGGTTGTATAGACCGGTAGCCACCGCCGGCTTTCCCCTCTGTGTATACCTGCTACAGGTACTCTACTCCATCAAAAGGAAAACAGCAATCCGTAAAAAAAGTTAAGATAATAGACACTTGGAGCACTAATAGGTACCCCATATTAGTGATTCCACATCACCTAAACAGTAACTATTCCACCAAACTGAAGACAAGCTATCAGACATGCAGTCTATCAATAAGTAATGAAGGACGCCGGTAACTCAAATCTAACACTAACAAGTGTCCCGAGCACATTGCAACTGAACTGATTTACCCTCCTGACAGGCAATTTGCACTTTTAATTTTTTTTGCAATCACTAGTTGGCAATTAGCATGGCGCGACGGTGATTCAAAGCACCTAGCTAGTGAGATCACTAGAAGAACGAGACCAGTAGCCAGAACCCGGAGAAAGAAGACGCAGCTTGCAGCGACCACGTGATGAATGCCAGAGTGACCGAAAGCGCGAACTGATTGCAGGCCAGCCACGAGAACCCCTCACAGAAGTTCACATCTTTCATGAAGAAAATCGTCAGGCAGGCGGCGGCACAAACTCCTGAGAACATGAGAACCGCCACGGCCTGCAATGCATTCAAAATGTGATCACTCAGATAGACCTTTGCTAACTACCTGACAGTTCGTCGGCAAAGTTCGATCGAGCACCTGATGAATTTCTGTTTTCCTAAGAACTAACATTGATTTAAAAAAATCTGGGTTTAATTGTTGCGGTGCATGCTTTCAACTAATTCAGACGTAGCTCCGTGGACAATAGAAGAGACAAAGCGAACGACTTACCCAGTCGACGATAACAATGAGCAATAGACGAGCCGGTGCGTGAAGATCCTTTTGATTCCTGAGAGAAAAGATATCCAGACAAGCAAGGGGCAAACTCCACAGAAACTGCAGCACCGAAGCAAAGTTCAGGTAGCTGCAGGAGACCATAATACAGGCGTTAGTTGATGTCAACACAACGAGCTCCTGCACAGGCAATTCTGAAGAGTAGTCAACACATTTTAGACCTATGCAGTTCACAGTCTCAATGATATGAACTTGATATGAAAAAGATAAATCATCGGCGCTCATCAGCATGCACAGCAGTCAAGACAAGTCACATGTGGGCACACAGAGCCTAAGTTTAACAATCCTGATAAAATATTATCATGGGAAGAAAAACTGTAGGTAAATGGAAAACATGAGGCTTCGTTCTTTACACGTACGCTGACAAAATCACATACACAAAGAAAACACGTCCAATATCCCAGTCCCATTTTTGAACAAGTATGGTGCTGTTCACCCCTTCCTGCCGGGAACTCAACATCCCAGTGATTAGATCACACCAAACGAAGTTTTACTCGGAAAAATTCTAGGCACAGTTCAATTGTCAGTCAATTTCCAGCAGCAATCACCTTACCTGAACATGAATCCTTGGTAGGGCAGCTTCAACAAAAACACGCATCTCCCATCGGAAGACAAATCAGCTAATCTAGGAAGTGAGCTCAGTTGTTCTGTCCTTTATCTACTCTTCAAGTGATTAATCTACTCCTCTGTTTTGGTCTGCTGCTCAAGAAGGGTTCTATAAATATTCTACTACTAGCTCAGACGTGATTTTTTTTTTCTTCTAACTAATAAATAGTATGTTGTTCCTTTTCCGGCGGTGTATATCTAAGATAAATTGGGCAGTGATTCGTATGGCATGATGCTGAATGAAAAAGTAAAATCATCAGGGACCAACAGCATGCATCTAGGCTTCTGTACAGGAAACCTCCCCCAAAAACTCCAAGAGGGAGGGGGGACTCTGAATTTTACAACCGAAGTAACAGCTTGAGCTTGAAGCAGTGGGGATGCTACTTGAGTGATGCTCATGAATTTGCAAGAAAACACACGGAGGGGAGGACATCCAAGAAACGATTACTGAAGGAAGAAAGAAAATCTAGGAACTCATCTCAACACACAGACACAGCAAGCCGAGAAGTAGCACTAATTTGCTGGAGAATGAAACTGGTGGCAGGGGGGAGAGAGAGTACAAGTAGGCGCTGTAGTTGGAGAAGCCATAAGCAGAGAACATGGCGAAGACGGATCCGGCGGCGAAGACGCACTGCGACACCCGGAGCGCCATGCCGCTCCATGTCCCCGGGCTCCCCACTATGCGCTTCATCCCCTGCCTCTGCACTGCCTGGGCTTCGATTGCTGCGGTGCGGAGAGGTGGGTGGGATTGAGAACCTGACTGATGGAGTCCTACTGGCTACCCGGGCAGGATCTGCAGCACTAGCTAACTTGTTGTGTGCACTTGGCTCGCGTGAGATAGATAGATAGGAAAGGTGATGGGCAAAAGAAGAGAGCAGGAATTTCACACCATTTTCACTTTTCCCTATATGGGTAACAGGTGCCCATTGCCAAGAAATCACCGTGTCCTGTCAGTTTTGGCTAGGGCGAGCAGGGCCATGTGATCCCAGGTAGCTTTACGCTTTACCCTTGCACCAAATGGGAAGCTGCATCGAGCGATTCGAAGTGCAAGAATGATGGCAGGAGTGTGGTAAAACTTTTTCTTTTTGAATTGGAAGCGTGGTAAAACTATGGATATACATGAAAAACATGAGGCATCAATCATCCAAGTAGATAAACTCCGCTGGCATCGAGAAATAGAACGGTACCAACAAGGTCCGTAATGGAAAATGTGTGAATATGTCTATTCCTATGTAGTATTAAATTATTTTTTTACAACCCATTCTCTCTCTCTCGCGGCATGGAGTTTATAGACAGCAACCTTAAATTGCAGCAAACGTCCAAACTGAGTAGTCCGAACATAGTTTGCCATTCAACGACGTCCTGCATCGATCCATGGATCAGTCCGCGCGCCCGTTTTTCAGCCCACCTAAAACCACATCAGGACCCGTACCTCATCCCTTTTCCCTTTCTCTACATCTGCTTCCTCCATGACCAATGTCGTCACTGTACCACCCCGGCCACCCACCAAGCTCTTGCCGGACCTCCGCCGCTTTTCCTACGCTGGCGTTCCACACCTATCGCCCGTCTAGTATCATCCATCCCTACGGATGTTGTCCATGCATGGGGGTCACTATGCCTAGCAAATGCTTCGTGAAATGTCGTTGCTAAATTGTTGACCATTTTTCTTCCTTCTTGAAGCCATGGTTTCAAACAAGGAGTACATCTATGCGAACTGTGTTGAGTCGTCCGACGAGGAAGATTATGCGGGTCAAACGGCGATGTTGCAGGCGGTCCTTGCAGATGTGAAGCATGCGAAAGAGCATGTTCTCAATTTCAAGATATCAATCAAGTGTTATCGAGTGCTAAATCGGAATATGGCACGGGGCATTTGGCGCTCATGGACGACTACTTGGCCGCACATGCCCTATTCGATGACAACTTTGGCAAGACGCATTCGGATGTGGAAAAATATGTTCTATCACACCTACAATGGGGTCCTATCCTACAATGACCACTTTATCATGAAGTAGGATGGCATATGAAGAATTGGATTATCTGGTTATAGAATTGTACGACTGCATTGCGGATGCTTGCCTATGGCATGTCAGCAGATTTGTCGAATGAGTACTCGGATATCTGAGAGCACATGTAGAGATGCCATGGTGAGGCTTGCTACTGCGGTGGTCGAAGTGTTTAGACCTTAGTACTTGAGAGAACCAACTGTTGCAAAAACCAAAAGGATCATGGAGATTTCTGAAGCAAGAGGGTGGTGAGGTATCCTCCAATCCCTTGATTGAAGAACTGCCCATATGCTCTATAAGAAAAATATCAGGGCCATGTTAAGAAGCCCACCATCATTCTTGAAGCAGTTGCAGCACAAGACCTCTAGATTTGGCACGCTTTGGCATGTACAGGTCTCACAATAATATCAATGTGTTGCAGCGATCTACATTCTTTACTAGGTTAACTAAAGGAAAAGCTCCTTCGTGCAACTATATTGTCAATGGGCATGACTATAACATGGCTACTCTCTAATTGATGATATATATATATATATATATATATATATATATATATATATATATATATATATATATATATATATATATATATATATATATATATATATCCTCGATGGGCATTTTCATAGCCATTTCGAGATATATTGCCATGCAACTTCCAGTGCTCAGTCTTATGACATGTGTGTTCATAATCATATTGCTTTGCATGATCTTATAGGTCTGACATGATATTTGTAGCAAAGTCAGCGTTCATCATTGTAGTACATGTTATGTTAAATCATTGCACATCCTGGTACATTGCCAAAGTCATTCATATAGAGCCATCTTGTATTAGCTTTATCGAGTTGTAAGTAAATAAAAGTGTGATGATCATCATTATTAAAGCATTGTCCCAGTGAGGAAAAGGATGATGTAGACTAATGATTCCTTCAAAGAATAAGGATAAGCTTCCGGACTTAATAAAAAACGCCAAAAGAGCTCAACAAAAAATGAGACAAAAAAGAGAAGTGGTAATGTTACTATCCTTTTACCACACTTGTGCTTCAGAGTAGCACCATGTTCTTCATATAGAGAGTGTTCTGAGTTATCATTTTTATGTACTAGTGGGAATGTTTCGTAATAGAACTCTTCTTGTATATTTCGATGATGGACTTCCTCAAATGCCCGAGGTCTTCATGAGCAAGGAAGTTGGATGCACATCCTCTTAGTTTAATTTGAGCTTTCATACACTTATAGCTCTAGTGCATCCGTTGCATGGCAATCCCCACTCTTCGCATTGATATCGATTGATGGGCCTCTCCATTGCCTATTGATCCGCCGAGTTGATGCGAGCCTTTCTTCCTTTTTGACTTCCTTTATTGATCTTTACCACCGTATTATATTTCACCTACAGTGCTATATCCATGGCTCACGCTCATGTACTGAGTGGAACTTAAAATGCTGAAGCGTGTTAAAAAGTATGATCCAATTGCCTGGTTTGACACCGGGATGCTTATGATTTCTATTTATGCGGTGAAGGTGGAGTCATGCCATGCCTACATGATAAAATGAGTAGGCATAACATTTGTTGAGCATCGTATATTTTGAAAAGGCAATGATTATGTTCTTATATTCATGGATATTAGTATGTTGATATCAATTACTTCATTGTTTCTCAATATTTGTACCGTAAAGTGATTACGTGATAAACATGCTAGGTACCATTTCACATCAAAAATTCTCTTTTTATCATTTACTTACTCGAGGACAAGCAGAAATTAAGCTTGGGGATGCTGATTCGTCTCCAACATATCTATATTTTTTTGATTATTTCATGCTAGTATATTATCAATCTTGGATACTTTTTATACAATTTTATATCATTTTGGGGGACTAACCAATTAACTCGGTGCCTAATGTCAGTTGTTGTTTGCTACCTCTTGATCTTGCATTGGTTTTTCCTTGAAAAGGAAAGGGTGATGTAGCAAAGTAGCATAAGTATTTCTCTCAGTTTTGAGAACCAAGTTATCAATCCAGTAGGAGAGGACGCACAAGTCACCGAATACCTGCACAAACAATCAACATCTTGCACCCAACGCGATAAAGGGGTTGTCAATCCCTTCACGGTCACTTGCAAAAGTGAGAGCTGATAGAGATAGATAAACGGTAAAGTAAATATCTTTGGTATTTTTGGTTTATAGATTGGAAAGTAAAGAATGCAAAATATTAGATCGGAAACTAGCAAGACGTAAACGAGATTCAACAATATGGAAAAGAGACCCGGGGGCCATAGGTTTCACTAGTGACTTCTCTCGAGATAACAAATATTACGATGGGTGAACAAATTACTGCCGAGCAATTGATAGAAAAGCGCATAGTTATGATGATATCTAAGGCAATGATCATGAACATAGGCATCACGTCTGTGTCAAGTAGACCGACTCCTGCCTACATCTACTACTATTACTCCACACATCGACCGCTATCCAGCATGCATCTAGAGTATTAATTTCATAAAGAATGGAGTAACGCATTAAGCAAGATGACACGATGTAGAGGAATTAACTCAAGCAATATGATGAAAACCCCATCTTGTTATCCTAGATGGCAACAATACAATACATGCCTTGCTGCCCCTACTATCACTAGGAAAGGACACTGCAAGATTGAACCCAAAGCTCTCCTATTGCAAGAAAGATCAATCTAGTAGGCCAAACTAAACCGATAATTCGAAGAGACTTGTAAAGATATCAAATTATGCATATAAGAATTCAGAGAAGAACCAAATAATATTCATAGATAATCTTGATCATAAATCCACAATTCATCGGATCTCGGCAAACACACCGCAAAAGAGTATTACATCGAATAGATCTCCAAGAACATTGAGGAGAACATGGTATTGAGAATCAAAGAGAGAAAAGAAGCCATCTAGCTACTAACTATGGACCCAAAGGTTTATGGTAAACTACTCACGCTTCATCAGAGAGGTTATGGTGTTGATGTAGAAGCCCTCCGTGATTGAATCCCCCTCCTGCAGGATGTCGAAAAATGCCCATAGATGGGATCTCACGGGTACAAAAGGTTGTGGCAGTGGAAAAGTGGTTTCGTGGCTCTCGTGGATGTTTTTAGGGTATAAGAGTATATATAGGCGAAGGAACTAGGTCAGGGGAGCCACGAGGGGCCCACGAGGGTGGGGGGTGCGCCCTACCCCCCTAGGCACACCCTCCTGCCTCGTGGCTGCCTCGTTGCGTCTCCGAATTTATCTCCAAGTCTTCTGGTTTTCTTTCGGTCCAAGAAAGATCATCGCGAAGGTTTCATTCCTTTTGGTATTCCTTTTCTGCAAAACTCTAAAATAGGCAAAAAAAATAGAAACTGACACTGGGCCCTCGGTTAATAGGTTAGTCCCAAAAATAATATAAAATAGCATATAAATGCCTATTAAACATCCAAAACAGATAATATAATAGCATGGAACAATAAAAAATTATAGATACGTTGGAGACGTATCAAGCATGCCCAAGCTTAATTCCTGCTCGTCCTCGAGTAGGTAAATGATTAAAACAGAATTTTTGATGTGGAATGCTACCTAAGATATTTATCCATGTAATTGTTTTTATTGTGGCACGAATGTCCAGATCCAAAAGATTCAAGACAAAAGTTTAATATTGACATAAAAACAATAATACTTCAAGCATACTAACAAAGCAATAATGACTTCTCAAAATAACATGGCCAAAGAAAGCTATCCCTACAAAATCATATAGTCTGGCTATGCTCTATCTTCATAGCACAAAATATTTAAATCATGCACAACCCTGGTTTCAGCCAAGCAATTGTTTCATACTTTAGTATTTTCAAACTTTTTCAATCTTCACGCAATACATGAGCGTGAGCCATGGACATAGCACTATAGGTGGAATAGAATGGTGGTTGTGGAGAAGACAAAAAAGGAGAAGATAGTCTTACCTCAACTAGGCGTATCAACGGGCTATGGAGATGCCCATCAATAGATATCAATGTGAGTGAGTACGAATTGACATGCAATGGATGCACTAGAGCTATAAGTGTATGAGAGCTCAAAAAAGAAACTAAGTGGGTGTGCATCCAACTTGCTCGCTCACAAAGACATAGGGCACTTTTGAGGAAGCCCATCATTGGAATATACAAGCCAAGTTCTATAATGAAAATTCCCACTAGTATATGAAAGTGACAACATAGGAGACTCTCTATCATCAAGATCATGGTGCTACTTTGAAGCACAAGTGTGGAAAAAGGATAGTAACATTGCCCCTTCTCTTTTTTTCTCTCATTTTATTTATTTGGGCCTTTTCCTTTTTTATGGCCTATTTTTTCTCTTTTCTCTCTCTCTTTTTTTTCGTCCGGAGTCTCATGCCGACTTGTGGGGGAATCATAGTCTCCATCATTCTTTCCTCACATGGGACAATGCTCTAATAATGAAGATCATCACACTTTTATTTACTTACAACTCAAGAATTACAACTCAATACTTAGAACAAAATATGACTCTATGTGAATGCCTCCGGCGGTGTACCGGGACGTGCAATGGTTCAAGAGTGACATGTATAAAAGAATAATGAACGGTGGCTTTGCCACAAATACGATGTCAACTACATGATCATGCAAAGCAATATGACAATGATGAAGCGTGTCATAATAAACGGAACGGTGGAAGTTGCATGGCAATATATCTCGGAATGGCTATGGAAATGCCATAATAGGTAGGTATGGTGGCTGTTTTGAGGAAGGTAGTGGTGGGTGTTATGGTACCGGCGAAAGTTGCGCGGCACAAGAGAGGCTAGCAATGGTGGAAGGGTGAGAGTGCATATAATCCATGGACTCAACATTAGTCATAAAGAACTCACATACTTATTGAAAAAATCTACAATTCATCAAAACAAAGTACTACACGCATGCTCCTAGGGGAAGGGTTAGTCGGAGTTAACCATCACGCGATCCCGACCTCCACTCATAAGGAAGACAATCAATAAATAAATCATGCTCCAACTTCATCACATAACGGTTCACCATACGTGCATGCTACAATTATCACAAACTTTAACACAAGTATCTCTCAAATTCACAATTACTCCACTAGCATGACCCTAATATCACTATCTTCATATCTCAAAACAATCATAAAGAATCAAACTTCTCATAGTATTCAATGCACTTCATATGAAAGTTTTTATTATATCGATCTTGGATGCCCATCATATTAGGACTAGTTTTATAACCTAAGAAAATTACCATGCTGTCCTAAAAGACTCTCAAAATAATATAAGTGAAGCATGAGAGTTCAACAATTTCTATAAAATAAAACCACCGCCGTGCTCTAAAAAGATATAAGTGAAGCACTAGAGCAATATTGTCTAGCTCAAAAGATATAAGTGAAGCACATAGAGTATTCTAATAAATCATGATTCATGTGTGTCTCTCCCAAAAGGTGTGTATAGCAAGGATGATTTTGGTAAAATAAAAAGCAAAGACTCAAATAATACAAGACGCTCCAAGCAAAACACATATCATGTGGTGAACAAAAATATAGCCTCAAGTAAAGTTACCGATAGACGAAGACGAAAGAGGGGATGCCTTCCGGGGCATCCCCAAGCTTAGGCTTTTGGTGGTCCTTGAATATTACCTTGGGATGCCTTGGGCATCCCCAAACTTAGGCTCTTGCCACTCCTTATTCCAAAGTCCTTCAAATCCTTACCCAAAACTTGAAAACTTCACAACACAAAACTGAACAGAAAATCTCATGAGCTCCGTTAGTATAAGAAAATAAATCACCACTTTAAGGTACTGTGGTGAACTCATTCTTTATTTATATTGATGAAATATCTACTATATTCCAACTTCTCCATGGTTGATACCCCCCGATACTACTCATAGATTCATTAAAATAAGCAAACAACAAGCGAAAAACATAATCTGTCAAAAACAGAACAATCTGTAGTAATCTGTAACTCACGACCAATTATGTAACTCCAAAACTTCTGAAATAAACTGGTGGACATGAGGAATTTGTCTATTAATCTTCTGCAAAAAAATCAACTTAAAAGCACTCTTCTGTTAAAAATGACAATTATTCTCGTGAGCGCAAAGTTTCTATTTTTTTAGCAACATCAAATTAACTTTCACCCAAGTCTTCCCAAAGATTCTACTTGGCACAAACACTAATTAAAACTTAAAACCACATCTAACCAGAGGCTAGATGAATTATTTATTACTAAACAGGAGCAAAAAGTAAAGAAGAAAAATAAAATTGGGTTGCCTCCCAATAAGCGCTATCGTTTAACGCCCCTAGCTAGGCATAAGAACACGAATATATCTAGATATTGCCATGTTTTGTATGCAATCCATAAGTGGCTCTCATAATTGATTCATAAGGAAATTTAATTTTCTTCCTAGGAAAGTGTTCCATGCCTTTCCTTAACGGAAATTGGAATCTAATGTTTCCTTCTTTCATATCAATAATTGCACCAATCGTTCTATGGAAAGGTCTACCAAGAATAATATATAGGACATGTGGGATTGCAATCTATATCAAGAACAATGAAATCTACGGGCACATAATTCCTATTTGCAACAATAAGAACATCATTAATCCTTCCCATAGGTTTCTTAATGGTGGAATCCGCAAGATGCAAATTTAAAGAACAATCATCAAATTCACAGAAACCTAGCACGTCACACAAAGTTTTTGGAATCGTGGAAACACTAGCACCCAAATCACACAAAGCATAGCATTCATAATCTTTAATCTTAATCTTAATAGTAGGTTCCCACTCATCATAAAGTTTTCTAGGGATAGAAACTTCTAGTTCAAGCTTTTCTTCAAAAGATTGCATCATAGCATCAACGATATATTTAGTAAAAGTTTTGTTTTGATTGTAAGCATGAGGGGAATTTAACACGGATTGCAACAAGGAAATACAATCTATTAAAGAAAAATTATCATAATTAAATTCCTTAAAATCCAAAATAGTGGGTTCATTGCTACTTAAAGTCTAGACCTCTTCAATCCCACTTTTATCAATTTTTGCATCTAGATCTAAAAATTCCGAATTATTGGGATGCCTTTTAACTAAAGTTGACTCATCTCCTATCCCATATTTATCAAGATTCATATTGGAAAACAAAGATTTAATAGGAGTGACATCAATCACTTTTAGATCTTCATCATTATTATCATGAAAACTAGAAGAACACGCTTTTACAAAACCAATCTTTTTTAGCACGCATCTTAGCGGTTCTTTCTTTGCACTCATTAATGGAAATTCTCATGGCCTTGAGAGACTCATTCATATCATGCTTAGGTGGGATAGATCTAAGTTTCAAAGAATCAACATCAAGAGAAATTCTATCCACGTACCTATCCAATTCATCAACCTTAAGTAATTTTTCTTCAATCAAAGCATTGAAATTCTTTTGCGAACTCATAAATTCTTTAACACTATTCTCAAAATCAGAGGGAATCTTATTAAAATTTTCATTAGAGTTGTTGTAGGAATTACCATAATTATTAGAGGAATTACTAGGAAATGGCCTAGGATTAAAATTGCCTATATACATGTTGTTACCAAAATTGTTCCTACCAACAAAATTCACATCCATAGATTCATTATTATTATCAATCAAAGTGGACAAAGACATATCATTAGGATCAGAAGAAACACTTTTATTAGCAAATAATTTCATAAGTCCATCCATCTTTCCATTCAAAACATTAATTTCTTCAATCGCATGAACTTTTTTACTAGTGGATCTTTCGGTGCGCCATTGAGAATAATGAACCATAATATTATCTTGGAGTTTAGTAGCTTATCCTAAAGTTATTTTCATAAAAGTGCCTCCCGCGGCCGAATCTAAAAGATTTCTAGAAGCAAAATTCAATCCGGCATAATTTTTTTTGTATAATCATCCACAAATTCAAACCATGTGTATAGCAATTATGTATCCTCAATTTCATCCTCTCCCAAGATTGTGCAACATGCTCAAGATCAAGTTGCTTAAAATTCATAATATCGTTCCTAAGGGAGATGATCTTAGCAAGAGGAAAATACTTAGAGATAAAAGTATCTTTACACTTATTCCATGAATCAATACTGTTTTGGGGCAAAGATGAGAACCAAGTTTTAGCACGATCTCTAAGCGAAAACGGGAATAGCTTCAATTTAACAATATCATCATCCACATCTTTCTTCTTTTGCATATTGCACAAATCAACGAAATTGTTTAGATGGTATGCGGCATCTTCACTAGGAAGGCCAGAAAATTGATCTTTCATAACAAGATTCAGTAGAGCGGCATTAATTTCACAAGATTCAGCATTAGTAGTAGGATCAATTCGAGTGCTAATAAAATCATTGTTGTTGGTATTGTAAAAGTCACACAATTTAGTATTATCTTGAGCCATCGTGACAAAGCAATCAATCCAACACACAAGAAGCAAGCAAAAAGAGACGAACGGAAGAGGGGCAAAGAAAAGGCAAAGGGGTTTTCAAAATCGTTTTAGAAGTGGGAGACAGGAAAATGAGAGGCGAATGGCGAATAATGTAATGCAAGGGAGAAGAGTTTATGATGGGTACTTGGTATGGCTTGACTTGACGTAGATCTCCCCGGCAACGGCGCTAGAAATCCTTCTTGCTACCTCTTGAGCTTGCGTTGGTTTTCCCTTGAAGAGGAAAGGGTGATGCAGCAAAGTAGCGTAAGTATTTCCGAACCAAGGTATCAATCCAGTAGGAGATGG
Organism: Triticum aestivum; assembly: GCF_018294505.1. Lineage (NCBI taxonomy): Eukaryota > Viridiplantae > Streptophyta > Magnoliopsida > Poales > Poaceae > Triticum > Triticum aestivum. The sequence goes on along the minus strand of NC_057798.1, from coordinate 713,062,953 downwards.
CGCACAAGTCACCAAATACCTGCACAAACAATCAACAACTTGCCACCAACATGATAAAGGGGTTGTCAATCCCTTCACGGCCACTAGCAAAAGTGAGATCTAATAGAGATAGATAAACGGTAAAGTAAATAATTTTGGTATTTTTGGTTTATAGATTGGAAAGTAAAGATTGCAAAATAGTAGATCAGAAACTAGCAAGATGTAAACAAGATTTAATAATATGGAAAAGAGACCCGGGGGCCATAGCTTTCACTAGTGACTTCTCTCGAGATAGCAAATATTACGGTGGGTGCACAAATTATTACCGAGCAATTGATAGAAAAGCGCATAGTTATGATGATATCAAAGGCAATGATCATGAACATAGGCATCACGTCCGTGTCAAGTAGACCGACTCCTGCCTGCATCTACTACTATAACTCCACACATCGACCGCTATCCAGCATGCATCTAGAGTATTAAGTTCATAAAGAACGGAGTAACGCATTAAGCAAGATGACATGATGTAGAGGAATTAACTCAAGCAATATGATGAAAACCCCATCTTGTTATCCTCGATGGCAACAATACAATACGTGCCTTGCTACCCCTAGTGTCACTAGGAAAGTACACCGCAAGATTGAACCCAAAGCTAAGCACTTCCACTACTAGGGAAAAGCTTATACACAGACTCTTAGCAGTAGCGCTGGGTAAAATGAGGCGCTGCTACTACTTAGTAGGAGCGCGTGTCAGTTAGACGCGCTACTGCTATACTTTCAGCAGCAATGTGTTTTAGCGAAACGCGTTGCTGCTAAGTTTGAACTGGGGCATAATGGCTAGCCCCACTTAGTAGCAGCGCGTATACAGATAACGCGCTATTGCTATTCTCCATAGTAGTAGCGCTTTTCTTTGACAAGCACTACTACTATCCCTACCTTATCAAACCCCACACAACATAGACCCCCTCACTCTCCCTCTCACTCAGTACTCTCTCCCCCACGCCCCCATCCTCCGCCGTCGCCGCCGCTGGAGATCTGGTGGCTCACGTCCACTGAGGTACCCCCTCCTCCTCCCTCCTCCCCTTCTCCCTCCTTCTCTGTCTGCCCACTCCTCCCCCTCCACCGAGCGCCCCTCCTCCCTCCTCCACCGCCCTCCCCCTCCGTCCGCCCCCTCCTCCCTCCTCCACC